>NW_007726472.1:596050-600238 GCF_000696425.1 Galeopterus variegatus
TGGCTGGGGTGTCATCTGATTGTAGAAAGAGCTAGCAGAAGCCGGTCTGCAGGGAGTTGGAACAGCTGGGCATATCTCCGTCTCTGTCTCTCTTTCTCTCCTTCTCCCTCTCTCCCTGTAGCCTCAGGGATTCAGCATATTGTCTGCTTTTACAGAGTAGTTTGGGCTTCTTCAAGGAATAGGAGATTTAGGGCAATTTACTGCTTACATAGTGGTTCAGGTCTTCAGCATGAGAGTTTTTGTAAAGCAGAATTTCTATCATCTTTTTTGACCTAGCCTAAGATGTCATCTAGTGTCACTTTTGGTGCATTCTATTGATTATTAGTGAGTCCCAAACCTTGCTAGATTCAAAAAGAGGGGAATTAGACTCTAAGGGTGTGGCAAAATTATAAAAAAAATGGAATGGAAGATGGCATCACTGCCATCTTCAGACAACTCAGCTGCTACAACAGGAAAGAGAGTTTTGACAGTGAAATGTGAAATTTCTTATCAAGAAGTGCATGCATATTTAAGTACCAAAGTAGGAAAGTCATGACAAAGGCCACTTTTTAAGGAGCTGGAAATTTTTATGAACATCATATTTATGGTGGTTTGCTTGTTTAAATGCACAACTTCTCCNTGGAAATTTTTATGAACATCATATTTATGGTGGTTTGCTTGTTTAAATGCACAACTTCTCCGGTATAATGAGGCATACTCAGTTTTGTATGTCTAGGACCTATGGAATACAAATGTGAATGAATAAATTCTCTTACCGACTAGCACTTTGGAATATTCAGATAAAAGCATGTAGAAAGAGATTTAAAAGAAATATTAAAAAATTTAGGAGAAACACCAGGATTAGAGATCTAGCTTTGGGAAGCATTTGCCACAGAAGGTCACAAGGCCAGTTTTCTTGTCTGGGCTTTCATTGGTATAGGAATGTTTGATTCAGGTTACCTGCTTAAACGTGATACAATTTATAGTCATTTTTGACTGGTTATGAAGATGCTTTCTGCTCCAGTTGACTTATTTTCTTTTTTTCCCTTTCATAGTCACAATGATTCTTTAAGAACCTATGTTGCTCTTTATGAGATGCCAAACTCAGGCTCAAGCCCACCTCCTGTATTCAATAGACCTTTGAGGACAGAGAGGTGACCATTATATTGCTACTGTTACTATACCAAGTGGGTTTTAGTGAAGAGCAACTTTCAACTTGAACTTTGGTCCAGATAGATATTACCTGTGACCTTGGCCTAGTTAATTAATCTTTATGAGCCTGTGTTCTCTCCTAAAATTGGGAAAATAATACCAGGAAGATATTATATGAGACTGTGAATATAAAATGTAGCACTGTACTTTGTATATAGAACTTAATCAATAAATTAAAGTGCAATTTTCTGACAGTCTGATTATAAGGATGATGGGGAAAAAAGCACAAAGTCTTTGATTGAAATATTTGGGCCATTGCAACGTTGGTGTCTTCTCAACTGTGAGTTAATTCATGAATTGCTAAGCTTCATCTAAAGTGATACAAAGACATTTCCCAGATTAAACATAGAAATATTAGTTTTCATTCCTGTGTGTAGCTACTACCCAAGTGAAATATTGAATAACGTTAAGAAAATTTGATGAGCATTTTGCTTCACTGGAATTAATGCGGATTCTTCAAATATCTGTTGAAAACTTTGGTTATATAATTATTTTGATTTCTTCAAATTAAACTGGTGGTTTTTTTAAGGGCTTCCTTTGGGTTTTAGCTCATCTTAAATTCTATAATTCCTCATGATAAATATAACGTGCACAGAATATTAGATCATGCTCTCTTGTAAGATGACTCTGAGAAGAACTTAGGAAGCTCTTCATATACATTTGACAATAAACAGTTACTGTGTCTTCTTACTACATTTTAAGTTCCTTAATTAATATGGAGTTCTTTCTTCGGTACAAATTTACTTCCGAGACAGTTTTCATGAAACATCAGTTCTTAAAAGACACATCTGCACACAAAAAAGTTAGATAGTGCATTCTGCCATTAAGCAACCTCAGAATATTATTTTGAACCCTCTAAGCCTTAGTTTACTCATTTAAGAAAAAGTTCTTGATATTAATCCCTCATCAGAAGTATAGTTTGCAAATATTTTCTCCTATTCTGTAGGTTGTCTCTTCACTCCTCTAACAGTCTCCTTTGATGTGCAAAAGCTAAAAAGGTTTTGGATATAATCTCACTTGTATATTTTTGCTTTTGTTGCTTGTGCTTTTGAAGTCTTATTTTAAAAATCCTTGTGTGGTTAACAGTTAAGTTTTGTATATTGCACAATAGCTAGAGGGAGAGGCTTTTGAATGTTTTTGCCACAAAGAAATGATAAGTGCATGAAGTAATGGTTGCATTAACTACCCTGATCTGATCATTATACAATATATATAGTATCAAAACATCAGATTGTACCCCATAACTATGCACAATTATAATGGGTCAATAAAAATAAATTACAAAAAATGAAAAAAAAGTTATTGAAGTACTTGATTATTAAAAAGTTATGCTTTCTATTTTTCTAAGACCTCCATTTACCGGGAAAACAATGTTATAAACAGTAACATTTTATTCCATTAAATAGACTCATAAAATAAACTGAGGGGTGACAAGTTGCCTTCTAATTACGTCTGAGTAACGCCTCAAATGGAGTTTCCCTGACGCTCAGTGCCTCTGGCTTGCTGGACCAGTCACTGCTTTATTCCCCTTTTCTTTACTCCTATGTTTCTCCATTCATTGAAGCTGATTTATTTCAAGTTTCACTGATCACTCAAATCAAGCTCCTTTCTAGCCAGTTCTAGAGACAACCTGCCCCATCCTACCCTTTTCTTGAGAGACAGAACTGCATAGCTAGTACAAAAAAAGAAATAAAAATACACAAGCTTACAAAGGTGATAAATACCCAAAACATTGACAATCAAGTCAAATAAAATAATTTTTATATTAGTTAACTACCTTACAATTTAATAATATTTTTCTACACATGACTTGTATTTGGCTTTATAGTCTTTAAATGATTATTGACAATGATATTGTAATATCATTTTCTATAGATAATAGGTAATTCAGTTTTTTCTCTTAATTGTGATGTGTTTTTATTATTAATAGTTTGAAAATATTTCTTTCCTCTTCACAGCTCATTATTGGTACTATGATATAATTTTTGGCAGCATGATATCAATTCGTAGTATTACTGTTAAGTTTTAAAAACCAGTATTTAGATATTGTCTCTGGTCTTTTATCTTTGTGTCAGAATTCCAAGTAAACTGACCCACAGGTGGTGAGAGAATTCCAAGAAGCAAAGCCAACATCTGGTTATCAACAACAACTTCATGAAAGTACCTGGAAACCACATAATTATCTCACTAAATCCTAATTAACTGTGTTCTTTTAAAAATTATACATACATGTGGGTACAATGTTGATTTTCAGTAATTGTGTACAACATGTGGTGGTTAGATCGGTATCATTAGCATATTCATCATTACAATACGCAATCATTCATGTGTTCATTGACCAATTCCTCATTAGCCTCCTTCCCTCTCTCCTTCCCCTTTTCCACCTCTAGTTTTGTAAAAGTTCAACATATTACTGTGTGTCGGGTCCGCTGCCAGCAGCCGACCCGTACAGCCCTAGCCTCGTTCCTTTCAGTGGGCGAGCAAACGGCCCAGGATTCCTCTTTATCTCCGGTCTCCTTTTGAAGGAGACGGTGGAAGAGAGCTGTGAAGAGAGGTGAGCACACCACCGGCCCCAAACCAGCCCAGTTAAAGGACACTCGGACACGGTGGGGGTTCTCTCAAGCAGTTCCGTTTATTAACACACAAGCATTGGCTTTTAAAGGTAAATGGCAAAGGCAGGTTTTTTACATCCTCCAATCAGCTTAAGGGTTAAGGGCATGCATCCTGTCTCAATACCTAGCTATTGCAATTAGGCAGTGTTCACAAGTGCGGCCAATAAGGGCTAAGGCAAGGTTCCCGCAGACACTCCCACCCTGCTTTCTCCCGGAGCTCTCCCACCCTGCTTTCTCCCGGCGCTCTCTTAGGCTGCCACGTTAATCCACTTGTAATGTCACTTTAAGGTGGTGGTAGTTTTTTAAAGGCCCAACAACTGTGATTGTTGCTTCTTTCTCTTCCTTCCTTCCTTCCTTCCTTCCTTCCTTCCTTCCTTCCTTCCTT
>NW_007726472.1:600920-602571 GCF_000696425.1 Galeopterus variegatus
GGTTATTTCACTTAGAATAATTTTCTCCAGGCTCATCCATGTTGCTGAAAATGGTAGAATTTCATTCTTTTTATGGCTGAGTAGTATTCCACTGTGTATATATACCACAATTTCCTTATCCAGTCATCCATCAATGGACATTTAGGTGTGTTCCATCGCCTAGCTATTGTAAATAGGGCTGAAATAAACAAGGGAGTGTAGGTATGCCTTCAACCTGGTGTTTTCCAATCCTCTGGATATATCCCCAGGAGTGGGATTGCCTGATCATATGGCAGTTCTATCTGTAGTTGTTTAAGGAACCTCCATACTGTTCTCCATAGTGGCTATACTAAGTTATAGTCCCACCAACAGTGCAGGAGGTTTCTTCTTTCTCCACACCCTTGCCAGCATTTGTTACTCTCTGTCTTTTTTATAATAGCCAGTCTGATTGGGGTGAGGTGGTTTTGATTTGCATTTCCCTGATGATTAGTGATGTTGAGCATTTTTCATATACCTGTTGGCCATTTGTATGTCTTCCTCTGAGAAATGTCTATTCAGCTTCTTTGCCCATTTTTTATTTGGATTTTTTTTTTTTGCTGTAAAGTTGTCTGAGCTCTTTGTATATTCTTAATTTAACTTTATCTTAGCAGGGTTACAAAATTACCGCAGCCACTTTAAAGCCACTGTATATAAGGAGAGATGTGACAGGGGAAGAGGCATTACAAAGAAATAATGCTCTCTTCTGCAAAAATGCCTTTCTTTGGTGAATTTTACAAAACTGCATGAAAATGTGAACACCTTGTTAGGGCTCTCTCAGAGCCTTGAAAGAAAATCATGCAAGTGAGGGATCCTAAAGTTAAAGCTTCATTAATATTGCATTAAAATTACCTCTGTTCCTACCTGTGAGCTTTGAACAGGTGACTAGCAATCCCTGAAATCTGCTAAGAACAAGAACTATTCCCAGAATAATACTATAATACTATAAAATCATAGTAAAAATACTATAATACTAAGGCCTTGGTACTGATTTTACTTTTGTCATTTCTACTATTTAGCCTAATTAGTCCCATATCTCAGCCAGTTACTTTGGGGTCTCACCTCATAAACACAGATTCCTGCAATTCCATAATGAAATCATCATTAAATTGACACATAGTAGCAACTCCCTAGTTATCTTCATGCTTGTTATATTGTGCTCACTAATTTGTAAATCCTACTGTGTCTGTATTATCACTGACTTTTCCATATAGAAGCTATGCCAGTTTCCCAGGTTGGATCTGGTTTCTTCCTAATCTCATGTTGTCAACATACTTTAAGTTTGACACTACCCGTACTCAATACTTACAAAACTTTTGGATTAAACTTAATTTTCGATCAGCCACAATTCCTCTTCCTAGTGGTCCTAAATGCAGGTTTAAAAATATGGCTATCTTCCATTATGTGCTAACTAATATCCTGATAATATTTTATATCCCAGGAAATTTTTAAATAGTTCTAATATTTTTAAAAAATAATTTAACGTTGTGGTATGTATCTTGGTCAGTATTACATAAAAACTAATAATAATTTGAAATTTTACTACTTGTTACTGAGGAAACTGCTGTTTAGAAAGGCTGAAATAATAAGAGACAAACACTTAGTAACTAATTCTTTGAAAACAGGCTCCATGTCT
>NW_007726472.1:603941-604620 GCF_000696425.1 Galeopterus variegatus
AGATGACTCGAATTTTTTACCACTCTGCACATGTCCACAAACAAACATGAAAGTGCCTTAAGTATTGAATTTGGGATTACAAATGAATTTTAGGGTGTATACAAATTCACAAATATGCAACCCATGAATAATGAGAATAGATTGTATATGTGTGTACACACACAAATTAAATCTTCATCAGCATCCATTGTACTGTTCAAGCTTGAGAAGATATGGTCAATGCAGGAAGAGAGGACATCTCTTCCTTGGTCACAGACAGGCAGTGGGCTCATGCTCATGTGGCGAGTGAGCCGAGGGAGCACTTATCTAAGTGACCTATTTTGTGCTTGGTCCCCCAATTCCTCCTCCTCAGAATATAGGTAGATACATAATTTGTTAGAGAGAAAAAAAGAAATCTTTAAAAAGGAGCCTTTCACATTAATTCCATGTGTAAACAGAACCCCTCAATTAAGGAATGAGCCTTCCATGCCACGAGTGTACACATGAAAACAGTAAACTTTAAACTGTGGATTGTGACCTAGGTGATCAGGAACTTGAGTTTTATCATTTGTTGACACAGAATTATTGAATAACAAAAGTTGGATGGAGATTTAGAAATATCTCAGGTCTTATTTCATATTTTTATTGCTTCAGGGAATTCTTTTTTTTTTTTTTTTTTTTTTTTTTTTTCTTTTTTGAA
>NW_007726472.1:605530-606739 GCF_000696425.1 Galeopterus variegatus
GTGCGCCATGGGCTCGGCCCCCATGAAATTTATTCTTAACTAAACCTTCCTTTAATATGTGCTGCTGTGATGCCACCTCACATCCTTCTTTTACGTGCACAGTTGGCTTTCTGCCCTCAAGAATAGGACTTTATGTGCATCCCAGTTAGACTGTTTCAACCTCTCAAAGTCTTTCTGGACTGAACATATTTGCTTACTTCTACAATATATTTGACAAAACATTAATTAAGAAACTCTGTAGCATGCTGCCAGAGACGTGAATGCTGCTGGCCCATATGATACCTTCATGCAAAATTAGAAAAATAGGTGCCCTTTCTTGTGATAGAAAAAATATAAATAAAGTGACATTTTAAAATAATGACAATAGTAATGACACACACAAAGTTACTTTACATCAAAATTTTGAGCTTAAGTAACAGAAAATGTAAATGTTAATCACAGTAAATGAATACTTTAAGTCATTTGGAGTAAAACAATTTTTGCAAGATATTTATGTATCTTGTGTTCATGGAAGCAGAAATCTTTACAATGTTTTTGATGATCCCATATTGTGTTTCTTTAAAAAAAAATGATCACTAGATTTAGCCTTCTTTCTTATATTTCGACCTTAAGAATTTTTCAATAAATTTAAATTTTGAAATATTATGGCTTCCTCTGGCAATTAATATGGGCAAAATTAAATATACTCCGTATGCTATAAAGTATTCAAAAATGTGATCCATAAATTATTTCTGTGAGCATATTGCAAAGTAGAAAGCAAATCATAATAAATTTTGTAAACTTTTTTAGGTTTTCAAGTATCTTTTATGTTTATCAGTAAATTTTAGTGATAAATTTGTACCTTTATTTAGTTTTAGTAATTTGTGTTTATGGTAATTCTTCAAGTTACAAATTCCATCTAAAACTTAAAAGCTAAAATATTTTTTCTTTATCATAAACATTAATTTAAAGATAAATATGTTATAACCACTGTAAAAAATACATTATTTTAAACTTCAGCTGTGGCTTATAGATGGAATGACTCAGTTGAAATGAATTTTCTTCTTCCTTTTAATAGTATTTTCTATGTTGGAGAACTTGCTGTCAATACCAAATATCAAAATGGTTTGCGATTTTTTTAGAAACATATGCACCAAACATATGCATACATTGAATATATATATATACACAAAATATATATGCCAAGTGTTATGTATACACCAAATATAT
>NW_007726472.1:607745-617399 GCF_000696425.1 Galeopterus variegatus
TATATATATATATATAGTTTGTTTTTTTTTAAATGTAATTGCTTAGTGTTTCTTCAGATAATTTCTTAATTCCTTTGATTGCTTTAGGGTATTATGTACATTAAATTTTAGTTCATGTATAATTGTGTTCATAAAATTAATTTTGCTTAAAATATCATGCCAAGTACATTGCACTGTGTATGAAGATTCTAGCAAAATAGTTAACCTGGAATCTAATCAAGTCCCTAGCTATTTCCCATTTAGAGTAAATGGGAATAAAGGAAAAAGTTAATGGTATCACAAGTAAGTAAATGAATGAATCCAGATTATGAACTATTCTATCTGTTCCTGAAACAAGATATGGAATTTTAAAAAGGCAGGGAAGCATAAGAGGCAGAGCTTCTCTTGAAAAAAGATCCTTAAGACATTAAAACAACAAATACAATGAGTAAAACTTGCTTATTTTTAACAAATTTGATGAAGTATAATTTATATATCACAAAATTTACCCATTGCAAGTGTACAATTCAATGATTTTTAAATAAATTCATAGAATTGTGCAGGTATCACCACAACACTTTTTTTGAGGCATGTGGAAGTGATATTTAAAATATTTAACAACTCATACATCATGTGTACCGACCACGTGGAATGGGTGCTGGCCATAAATAGCTGTTACCACCATAATGATGGGCACTGGTGGAGTACCAGCCAGAAGGTCATTACTACTATCCTTTCAGTTTTGTAGATCTGTTCCTTGAAACAAAATTCAGAGTGCTTAGTCTGTATCTGCAAGAAGAAAAGAAAAGATAAATGATTAAAGCATGGTTCTCATTCCCATGGAGTCTATCGCTAGGTTAGAAGACATAATAGCAAATACACTCATTTTTATTTTATTTCTAGAACTTGATATAATGATGGCTGAATAATAGGCAATAAAAAAATTTGTGATTGCTGGTTGTAATAATGTCATTGTTAGAAGTTAGGCAGGTCCCAAAGCAGCCAGTTTCCATTTTAATAAGTGTTTTGAAAATGCACATCTTACCCTGATACCATCTGACCTTGATACCTTTAGTACATCTATAAAAATAAATAGAAGAGAACAGTAAAGAGAAGAACCCAATAGTGTGACTCTTAAGTGGCTAATCTATGGTGAATTAGCAAAAAAATGGAAATTGCATTAGAAAAAGCATGAAACCCTGTTTCCCCAAATGGATTTTACTTGCCACCCATAGTATTAGATAGGAATACCTGTTGGGAAATAGTATTACTTCTTCAGCCTCCATTCATATTTGTAAAAGTAAAGAAGCTGTGTCAAATATTTATGTAAACCTATTAGCTCATTTTTGAAATATTGCAGTAAATTATCATGGAATTTTATTAGTAGGTATCTCCATTTTGATTTAAGCTGAAGTGCTTTAAGTAGTACTCAGGTGTTCAGCTGTGTCAAATATTTATGTAAACCTATTAGCTCATTTTTGAAATATTGCAGTAAATTATCGTGGAATTTTATTAGTAGGTATCTCCATTTTGATTTAAGCTGAAGTGCTTTAAGTAGTACTCAGGTGTTCGGTGCCTAGTTAAACTAAGTTAAAAATCCACTATAAATTAAAACCTAGAGGTACTAAAAATATTGCAGAAGCAAAAATACTACTGTGAAAAAAGGATAATGAACTGCTCTTTTCAGGGAAGGGGCTCCATTGTGGCAGATGCATTTTCTGGCACATTTTTACTTTTTTCATTCAATAAGCATCTTTTAAAACATTTACTTGTACATATTTGTGGGTTACAGTATATTGTTTCAAGCGTGCATATACTGCACAATAATCCACTTAGGGTAGAGAACATAGTTTTGTAGCTGTCAGTTCACCACATCTCCTTCCCCCCCTCCCCACACCCTCACCTCTGGTAACCGTTATTCTGCTCTCTACTTTTTTGATGCAGGCACTTATTGCTATAAATTTCCCTCTTGGAACTGCTTTTGCTGTATCTCATAGGTTCTGCTATGTTGTGTTTTCACTTTCATTTGTTTCCAGAAATTTTAAAATTTACTTCTGGATTTCTTCTTTGACCCAGTCATTGTTTAAGAGCATGTTGTTTAATTTCCTTGTATTTGTATAATTTCTAAGTGTCACCTTTGTTGTTGACTTCTAGATTCATTTCATTGTGTCAGATAAGGTAGCTGGTATGATTTCAATTTTTAAAAATTTATTGAGACTTGTTTGTGTCCTAACATATGGTCTATTCTAGAAAATGTTCCATGTACTGCTGAGAAGAATGTGTATTCTACAGCTGTTGGATGAAATGTTCTATAAATGTCCATAAGGTCGTAGAGATTCATTGTGATGTTTCCTGGTTAATTTTCTGTCTTGATGATCTGTCCTTTGCTGAAAGTGGGGTATTAAAGTACACAATGATTATTGTATCAGAGTAAATCTCTCCAGTTAGGTCCAATAGTAATTGCTTTATATAGCTGGATGCTCTGGAGTTGGGTGTGTATATATTTAGAATTGTTATCTCCTTTTGTTGAATTGATCCCTTTATTGTTATACAATGACCTTTCTTATCTTTTTCTACTTTCCTTGGCTTGAAGTCTATTTTATCTGATGTAAGTATAGCTACTTCTGCTCTATTGTGGTTTCTATTTCTACAAAATATCTTTTTCTATCTCTTCACTCTCAGCTGGTGTGCGTCTTTATTTGTTAAGTAAGTTTCTTGTGGCAGCACATTGTTGGTTCTTGTTTTGTGATCCATTCAGCCACTCTGTGTCTTTTAATTGGGACATTTAATCCATTTACATTTATGGGTATTATTGTTATATAGGGACTCATTACTGCCATTTTGGTATTTTAGGTATTTTTGTTTCTGGTTGTTTTGTGGGTCCTTTTTTTGTCTTTTTTTCTGGCCTTTCTTTTGTGGTTGAGTGTTTTTCTCTAGCTTCACTTTTTAGGTTTTCACTATTTTTAGTATGTCTCTCATAAGTTTTTGTGTTACGGTTACCATGAGGCTTACAAAAAACATGTTATGGTTATAACAAATTATTTTAGACTAATAACGACTTAATTTTGATATCTAAGAAAAAAGAAAAAAAGTCAACTCTGTGCTTTGTCATCATCCTCTCTCCGCTCCCCCACCCCCCCATTTTGACCATTTGTTGTTTCAAGATTCATCTCTTAATATTGCCTTTCTCTTATATGGTTGTTATGTATGTTAATGTCTTGTTAGGTTTGTCCTTTAGTCTTCATATTAAGGATGTAAGTGATTTATTCACCACCTGTATGACACTGGAGTATTGCAAGGTTGTCTATGAATTTACTTTACTAATGAATTACGTACCTTCAAATGTTTTTTTGTTGCTCCTTAGCATCATCACCTTCCAGACTGAAGAACTCGCTTTAGCATCTCCTGTAAGGCAGGTCTAGTGTTGGTGAATTCTCTTAGCTTTTGTTTGTCTGGGAAAGACTTTATTTCTCCTTCATATTTGAAGATCAGTTTTGCCAGATACAGAATTCTTGGCTGACAGTCTTTTCCCATCAGTACCCTGAATATATCATTCCATTCTCTTCTGTCCTGTAGGGTTTCTACTAAGAAATCTGCTGAGAGACGTTTTGGGGTTTCATTCAATGCTATGTGTTTCTTTTCTCTTGCTGTTTTCAGTATTCTCTCTTTGTCTTTGTTTTTTGATAAATTGATTATAACGTGCCTTGGGGTATTTGTTCTTGAATTGAATTTGACTGGCAACTTCTAAGCTTCTTGTACCTGGATGCTGTCAGCTTTCTCAATACTTGGGAAATTTTCAGCCATTATTTTCTTGACTATGCTTTCTGCATCTCTTGTATTTTTCTCTCTTTCAGGTTTGCCAATTATGCAGAGGTTATTTCACTTGAGGGGGTCCTATATTTACTATATTTCTATTTCATTTTTTTCTTATTCTTTTTTTATTTTTGCACCTCTGATTGGATAATTTCATGTATTTTATCTTTAACTTCACTGATTCTTTCCTCTGTTTAAGTTTGCTGTTGGAGTTTTCTAAAGAGTTTTTCAATTCAGATAATGCATTCTTTATTTCTACACTTCTTGTTTTCCTTTATTGATTCAATTCCTTTGTCAAGTTTCTCACTCTGCTCCTGAATTGTTTTCCAGATATCATGTAATTTTCTATCTGTATTTTCTTGTGACTGCCTGAACATCCTTAAGAGGGTTATTCTGAATTCTCTGTCAGACACTTCATAGATCTGCTGTTCTGTGTCTGTTGTTGGTGCTTTGTTGGTTTCATTTGGTGGCAACATTTTTCTCTGTTCTTTTTTGGCCTTTGTGCCTTTATGTTGATGTCTAGGCATTTGAGGAGACTGATATGTGTTGCTGATTCTCTGGGGAAGGATTTTTGTACAGATTGTTGATCACTTCCAGGTCTGGACTGTAGGCAAATTCCAACCCAGGATGGAGTTTTTACTGCAGGTTGAACCTCATACTGCCCTGACTGATTTCCACTGAGACCAGCTACCCACTCTGTGCCCAGTGTTCCCCTGGTGTCAACCTTTCCCCTACACTCCAACTTCTTCCTGTGGGGCTGGTCGTTTATGCACCCCTTACAATAATTGACAACTCACTGGCCTCTGGGCGGCTCTTCCTCTCTTTGGTTGCCACTGCTTGGTCTTAAGTAGGCCTGGGAAAATCTTGCTAGTGGTCTTTATGGCCTGTGACCTGTATGGTGTGCTCAGAAACCCTCCACTCCCCAGCAATCTCTGTTGAGCTAGGGCTGGATCTGGAGCTCACAGACCCCTCAAGCCCAGATTGGGTTGCAAACCCTTCACATGCAGGTCTATGAGCTAGGTAACTGGCAAAAAGGTCCTCGGAGCAGTAGGTTTGTGAGCATGGCCACTGGGGGCAGATACCCACAGCAATAAAACACCAGCCAAGCGGCAGTGCCACACTTGCACCTTAACTCCACCCACACACAACTTGCTTACAAAGAATGTGCTACACCACCCCCAACCAGACCTAAGGCAAGGGGGGCCTGATTAAATTATTCTATTTTCCCAGCAGTCTCCAAGCTGGTTTACATGAAGGATGCTGTGGCTTTTTCACACTTCAATCCATGTGTAACAGCTAGTCCCTACCAGTCCCAGGCTGGCTCAGAATAACAGATGCCATCCCTGCACCCTCTCACCATTGCTTCTTCTGTTTCCATGAACTTGGTGGGTGTCTCCTCCTCTTCCCCCAACTCCGGCGGTTCCAGGTAGGCAGTCTTTGCTTTTTAGTAGTTTAAAATTTGTTACTTGTGGGAAGGTGAGATGCTGGGAATCATCTATCTCGCCATCTTGATGATATCACTCTCCCCCTCTCGATAAGCATCTTTTCATCATGGAGACTCTTTTGTGCTAAGCTTAGTGCTAGGCACTTCTAATCAATCATAGGTTTCATGTTATGTTTGTTCCTTCTCCTCCCCACCACACCCACTGTTCAGGAGTGGTGACAGAGATCTGATATCTTAGCCTCCATTTATGATCATGTTTGTATCTCCGTTATATACTTCAGAAAGGTTTTCCACTCTTCTTTCCATGTGGAGAAAAAAGGCTCAGTCCCAGTCCTGAGAGGAAGAGATCATGGGATTTGGGGACAAAAACTTAATTCAAGTTCCTGCTTTGCTCTTTGATAACTCTTGGACAAAACATTCTCTTAAACTTTAGTTTCTTTAACTGCTAAGTGGGGAAAGCAGTCCAATCTATTTACTGACATCTCAGAGGTGTTATGATGATGGAATGACATGCAATGTAATTACATGAAATATAAGGCTAGATAAATGTATAACATGATTTAAATGGCATTATTTATTATGTTATTAAGTATGATTCCATCTTACTTAATCCCCTACCACCTCATTTAATTTTCATATCTCCTTGAAGTAACCTTTGTCAATGTTGCTCTAGAGATGATGGAAACTGAAGCTTGGAGAGATGAACAGAATAGCCCAAGGGTCATAGTAGATCCAGGACTTGAAACCGGATTTTTAATCCCCAAACAAATTCCACTGTACTACAGATGTGTGATTACCAAGGCATTTATAGTTAAGTTAAAAGTTGGGAATCCTGGCAAGTAGGGGGAAGCAGAGGTTGTGTCCGTGAGGTTTAAAGAAGCCTATGCATACGCTTTGCTATAGGATACTTAATTTATGAAAATCACAAGGTATGGAAAAATGTCTGTTAGAGCTTGATAATATGTTTGTACTCAGATGACCTAAGATGACATGCCAGGAGCACTTAGGAGGTGATTTTTTCTTATACAAAATTATGTGCATCAGTAAACATAGTGGCCACAATCTACTTCTTTGTACATACCACACTACCATGAAGCTGTGACAGGTGAATCAACTTCACTGTTGTGTAGTAGTTCATCTATATCTGTCCTGAGTGGGAAGATATTTTTCTCAAAGTAGATCATAGGCATTGTTTTACCAGATCTGAATGTGGGATGCTAAGGACAATACGAAATGGTGGCTGTATAAGTTTTCTTTTTTTTTTTTTTTCCTTTTTGTTTTTTTTACTGACCGGCAATGGGATCGCAACCCTCGGTGTTGCGCCCTGCACCGCGCTCAACCAGTGAGCGGGAACCGGTCTCCACATGGGAGCGCCGCTGCGCTCCCAAGCGGCGCACTCTCCAGTGCGCCACCGGGCCGGCCCAAGTTTTCTATTGTTGCTATAACAAATTACCATACACATAGTGGCTTAAAACAACAAAGATTTATTTTCTTACAGGGACAATTTCTCTTGAAGCTTTAGGGGAGACTCTTTTGCCTTGTCTTTTCCACCTTCTAGAGACCAACTACATTCTTTGGCTCAAGGCCTCTGTCTTCATCTTCAAAGCCAGCAGCACGGCATCTTCAAATCTCTTTCTTTCCCAGTGCTTCTGATGTCATTTTGCCTTCTCTACTTCTGACCTTATTGTCTCTGTCTTATAAGAACCCCTATACTATATTATTATACCCACATGGAAAATCCAGGATAATCACCCCATCTCAAAATCCATAGTCATAGTTGCAAAGTTTCTTTTGCCACGTAGGGTAACACATTTATAGTTTCTGGTAATTAGGATGTGGATTTTTTTTGTGCATGGGGGTCATTATTCAACCCATCATAGTAGTTAATATGTTTGTTTTGAAATTGCTTTCAAAACTTTTAATTTGCGTATAGAATTTTCATTTCCACCAGATAACAGCATCAAGTGTCATAATGGTTAATTATATTCTTTTCTTTGACTAGTGAAAGGAAGACTCAGGGTTAGGCTCTCTAAAGGTGAAAGGCAAAGCTTTGTCCTCTGGTTCAAAGGTTTTGAAAAAAATCTGTTCTGAAATGCAGTACAGACACTGTTGGGTACAATATAGTCATACAGACATAATGAGTTGTGTTCTGTTAATGATTTCTGGGCTTATTAAATTTGTCTTTTCTAAATATACCATGAAAGTAGATTTTTCATGCTTTACCAGACACTGCAACAATCTTATATGATATAAAATTAATAGCTGTAATGAAGAAATAATACACATGCTTTATAAAAATCATGACCAAAATACACTAGACTATTCAAGCCTCTCTCAAAATAATCAAAGATTAAAGACAGATTTAGAATTTTTAATCTATTTGTGTTTTAGTAAGAGAAAGAGAAAATAAAAACTAATATAATAGTGATATCAGTTTACAATTGTGCAATGCTTTACATTTTTAAAAAATTTTCTTGTCCTTTTTATGTTATTTTCAGGTGTAGCATATATTTTTAATTCTGGGTAAAGTTATTTCAAATAAGAAAAAAAGCATAATCATAATCAGATTCTCATGGTGCATTGACAATATGTTTCCCATTGTAATTTGCATTTTTATGGGGTGTGTATTTTTTAAGCCTTAATTTGCAGAGCATGGTTTTCTAGTTTATCCCTTCATTTCTGGCAGTAACAAAGTCAACGTGTCTTCTAACGTCAGGGTACTTGTTGCCCCCTTGCCTCTGCACTGTGGATAGAGAGAATGGCAGGGCCAACTCTTCATACGGAATTCTGCTGAATGAGAGAGAAGATGCTCCTCTATATCAAGAAGGGACACTTTCCCTTTCTGGAATTTTTCTAACTTACAGCTTGGGATACACATGTATCCCAATTCATGTCAGTTCCCTTAGGGCTTCCACCATAGTCTGTACAAGCTGTTATCCCTCACAAACTTGAGACTGGTTTATCTGGATTACACCTTTCCTACCATAAATTCCTCATTATCAACCTCAAACAGGCTCCTGATACTGGCAATCAATTTATTTACATTGCTTTAGTCAGCACTCTACCCTTCACAAACAAACAAAACCTCTATACCTTTCTTCCAAATTATAACCATTTGTCAGCACATACCTTCCTCAAAAAGCAGAAGCCAAAAGATGCAAACTTTCCACAGTGAACTCAGGCACATGCACTTTTTACCACCCACTTTTTTTGTCCCTCCGACTATGAACTTTGCTTCCTCATTTTTAGGTAACCTCATGCTATTGACTGTTTTGTCTTTCTTCCTTACGGTCATCACATTCCCATGATTTCCTTGTCTTTTTATCATTTGGACAAGTCAAATCTCAACCATCTCAAAACAAAACAAAAGAAAACCAAACAAAAGAGAACTAGAATGGAGAGAAAGAACATGTGCTCAGAAGTCAGAAAATCTGGACTTTAATCCAGGATTCACAATTGGGCAATTGACCTTACGTTGACAATTTTCTGAGCTTGTGTGTGTCTCTGTTTCCTCTTCTGGAAATAATTACAGTAGATAATTACAGTGTACTTCATAAGAAGGTTGAAGAGGATTAAATGAAATAATGTATACAAAAGACTTTTAATAGTGCCTGACATATAGTTAACACTCAATAAGTTAGTTGTTGTAGTTATTATTCTTATCACCCAGGACATATTAAACCATCAGTAAATGTTGTTTGCTGTGTTATTGTCATTCTCCTGACCCAAAGGCCCTCACATAAAGTAATTTGGAAAAAAATGTCTGCTCATGCTCCTCTTCCAGTGCTTCATATTATCCTTGGGACACAGTCCCTGCAAGATCCGACACCTCAGGGCCTCTCAGTCTCATCCACATCACTCTTCGCACTTGGTTTCTATGCTCCACCAATTTTGAAGCTTATTTAAGCTGCCTACTTTAATGTCCCTAAAGCATTTGAATAGTGAAGTAAAGACTCACTGAATGCAAGGCATGATTTGTGCATTACTGTTATTAGTATCAGCAGGCTTTGCCACCTCTCACATGTCCTCCCTATTGCAAGAAGTCCCTCTTCTCAAAATGTCCAGGGTTAAAGTTAGCCTGGTTTCAACTTCTGATAAGCTCCTCAATTGGAAAAAAAATGCTTTTATATTCCTTAAAAGAAAGAAAGGGGCCGGCCCGGTGGCGCACTGATACAGTGCGCCGCTTGGGAGCATGGTGGCGCTCCCGCCGAGGGTTCGGATCCCACATACAGACCGGTTCCCGCTCACTGGCTGAGCGAGGTGCGGGTGCAGCACCGAGGTTTGCAATCCCGTTGCTGGTCCCGGTCCAGTACGGGCGCGACACTGAGGGTTGCGATCCGTTGCCAGACACGGAAAAAAAAAAAAAGGGGAAAAAAAAAAAGAAAGAAAGAAAAAAAAAATAAAGAAATAAATGACAG
>NW_007726472.1:618346-620675 GCF_000696425.1 Galeopterus variegatus
GCCGACCTGGTGGCGCACTGCTATAGTGTGCCGCTTGGGAAGCGCGGTGGCGCTCCCGCCGAGGGTTCGGATCCCACGTACAGACCGGCAGCTCACTGGCTGAGCGAGGTGTGGGCGCAATGCCGAGGGTTGCGATCCCGTTGCCGGTCCCAGTCCGGTACGGGCGCGACACTGAGGGTTGCGATCCGTTGCCGGTCACGAAAAAAAGACAAAAAAAAAAAAAGAAAGAAAAAAAAAAAAGAAATAAATGACAGTTCTTTAAGGAAATACACATTCTCTTGTAGATTTCTGGGTTTCTTGTTGCCCCTGTGCTGGGTACACCCTTCTACCCCCTACTTGACTGATTTATTGAGTTACTACTTATCCCTTGTGACTTAGGTTGGGTGTGAACTCATTCCTACCTGGAAACCTTCCTTCTGTCTTTCCCAATGTCTGTGGGATCTCTCTCTTGGAGCACCTGTAACACCCTGTGTTTAGCTCTGTTAAAGCTTATATCACATCACATCGCCATCTGGATGTTTCCCTTACTAGGCTTTAAACACACTGCAGAAGAAAACCTGGGTCTTTCTCATGTTGGCACCACATGCTTCTGGAACAGTGTCTGACACCGTTCTAACCCCAAAAGAAGCTGAGTATAGAGAATGGACTAAAGAGAACAGAAATTCTTCAATTTGCATAGTTTCCATCCTCTTTTTTCTCTGAATCCACCTATTTCTGACAGAGTCCCACAGTGGCCACCAAGCATCCCAGGCAACTTACATTCCCATTACGACACCCAACAGTGCTTACGAAAGTTACTACTGATTTCTCATACCTTAGAAGTGATAGAATGTGCATGTTCCCAATAGCAGCAAATGCTTTCGTTCCAGTGCAATAAACTCACTTTGTGGTTTGCCAGTAGGGATTTTAAGCAATTATGTGAATTCTTCATTTTCTTTTTTCCTGCTTAAAGGCTTATAAGGACATCTATTTGCTGGGAAACATGAAATTGGGTAGAGTATAATTGCTTTCTACTTCTGCCAGACTCTCTCTAGGATCTTAAAACAGATCTATATTAACCCAAGTTGGAGAAGACAAGCAATTTTTCTGATAGTCCCTGCTAAGAGAGTGAAGTGGAAAACAATGTCGGGGTGAATTCTGAATTAACACAAATTCTACTGAAGAGCTCAAAATAAGCACTAAAGATATGATTTTGTAAGTGTATTTCTGTGTGTCCTATTTGAACATCAATTTAAAAAATTTAGTCCTATGAGGACCTGAAAGATTGAATTATTGTTGAGAAGACAAAAATGCCTCTTTTTTTTCCCCTTTGTAAAATGTTTCCTAAGGAATATTCTCTCCTCCTTCTCATCTTTCTTTATCTTTATCTTTTTCTTTTTTAAATATAGAAATCAAATAAACAAAGCATTTGCTGCTTTGGGGAACATATACATTCTATCACTTCTAAGGTATGAGAAATCAGTAGTAACTTTCGTAAACACTGTCAAGTGTCATAATGGGAATGTAAGTTGCCTGGGATGCTTGGTGGCCACTGTGGGACTCTATCAGAAACAGGCGGATTCAGAGAAAAAAGAGGATGGAAACTATGCAAATTGAAGAATTTCTGTTCTCTTTAGTCCATTCTCTATACTCAGCTTCTTTTGGGGTTAGAACGGTGTCAGACACTGTTCCAGAAGCATGTGGTGCCAACATGAGAAAGACCCAGGTTTTCTTCTGCAGTGTGTTTAAAGCCTAGTAAGGGAAACATCCAGATGGCGATGTGATGTGATATAAGCTTTAACAGAGCTAAACACAGGGTGTTACAGGTGCTCCAAGAGAGAGATCCCACAGACATTGGGAAAGACAGAAGGAAGGTTTCCAGGTAGGAATGAGTTCACACCCAACCTAAGTCACAAGGGATAAGTAGTAACTCAATAAATCAGTCAAGTAGGGGGTAGAAGGGTGTACCCAGCACAGGGGCAACAAGAAACCCAGAAATCTACAAGAGAATGTGTATTTCCTTAAAGAACTGTCATTTATTTCTTTTTTTTTTTTCTTTCTTTTTTTTTTTTTGTCTTTTTTTCGTGACCGGCAACGGATCGCAACCCTCAGTGTCGCGCCCGTACCGGACTGGGACCGGCAACGGGATCGCAACCCTCGGCATTGCGCCCACACCTCGCTCAGCCAGTGAGCTGCCGGTCTGTACGTGGGATCCGAACCCTCGGCGGGAGCGCCACCGCGCTTCCCAAGCGGCACACTATAGCAGTGCGCCACCAGGTCGGCCCTATACTGTGATGTTTTAAGCAAATAGATTGTGGCATTCAGTTTGAGTCCTAGGCATCCTGCATTG
>NW_007726472.1:620766-620976 GCF_000696425.1 Galeopterus variegatus
TTTTATTTTATTTTATTTTATTTTATTTTATTTATTTTATTTTATTATTATTTATTTTATTTTATTTTATTATTTTATTTTATTTTATTTTATTATATTATTTTTCCTTTTTGTCTTTTTTCGTGACCGGCAATGGATCGCAACCCTCAGTGTCGCGCCCGTACCGGACTGGGACCGGCAACGGGATCGCAACCCTCGGCATTGCGCCCA
>NW_007726472.1:621111-629027 GCF_000696425.1 Galeopterus variegatus
CCCACACCTCGCTCAGCCAGTGAGCTGCCGGTCTGTACGTGGGATCCGAACCCTCGGCGGGAGCGCCTCTGCGCTCCCAAGCGGCGCACTGTAGCAGTGCGCCACCAGGCAGGCCCTATTTCTTTATTCTTTTTTCTTTCTTTCTTTTAAAGAAAATAAGAGCACTTTTTCAAAGAAAGCTTATTAAACTCAAAACCTATGAACATAAAGTATTAGAATTTATAACTGATGATTATGTCCTCTTCTACTTCTGGCAAAGATTCTTGCTGGACTCAATTGCACAGTGAGTCCACCATGATGTTTATCCAATTCTGACTTTGACAGGCCCTACTGGAAAGTAAAAAATGAAACAACTTAACTTTCAGTTAAAAATGATGATAATGATGATCTAGTGAAGGAAGGATTTTTTTAATGGTAACTTTCTTATGGGTCTTACGGTTGTATTAAAGAAACCCAGAGAAAGAACATAACAATAGAGCTCCAAGTGTAAAGGAATAAACTGTAAAGTGTTTCTTCCACCTTGGAATAGACGAGAGCCTAGCACACGCCCCTCTGAGAGTGCACCTGCTATAGGATGAGTTCGTCCTTTATTGATAATGAACTCTGAGTCTTCTTTTAGGGTAGATAGTTGAAGATCGTCTTTCCTCTCATCTTCTTGCTTGCCCTAGATTCGTGCTTCTGTATTCTTATCATGAAGAAACACTTATTTTTAACTAAGGCAAAACATTAGTTGTAGTCAAAAGCGAATTTCAAGCTTTACATCAGTAGTTCTTTGAATATCAACGGGTAGAGTCTGAGATGGCTCAGAAATTCATCATTGTATTTTATGAGTTCTTTTTAATCCCTCTCTTGATGGAAATATGTTTATACGTTTGTTTATTGCTAAGGGAGGAAGTAGATTTTAGCATTAAGTAGGCTAACTAAGTAATTTGCAAGTTAATTTTTGTCTGCATGATGATAAAAATAGAAAAAACTTTAATGTGTAATATATTGTTAATCTACTGTGTCAAATAATCTAAAATTTATTTTTGATATGTACATTAAATAAAACATTTTATTGTATATTAGCTTATTGATTTCAAAGAACTAGAGTGATTATAAATTATTATTGAAAACATAAGCAGTATGGCAGAATAGAAATAAGGTAGGCCTGAGTGCAAACACCTGTGTGTTAATCCAGTTCTGCCACGTGACCAGTAACAAGTAACCTTGCTCTCAGAGCCTCAATTTTCTTAATGTAAAATAAGAATAACACCTTTCAAGCTTCAGCCTATTTCACAAGGCTGTGGTACCAATCCAATGCAATCGTGTGTAGTAAAAGTAGGTTTGCATGGGGTTATTATTGTTTCAGATAAAAAAGATAAAATAGGAGAGATATCTGTTTGGGTTAAAAGAATTTCAGTTATATTTCAGGAAACAATGTTAAGCAGAATCTATAACAAGATAAAATCTTAACATGTGGCTTGAGAGGGCACCGACATCTTGGAATTGTGACTCAATGGCTCGTTCAATTTAATATAGTATACTTTAGGGAGAAATTATTTGTACTTGTTTTTATACCAGACACTAAAGAAATTTCAGTCCCTTTTCTCAAGGCGTTTATGACATAGCCGTTGCTGAGAAATGGCTTACTTCCATAAAACAATAAGAAAAGAATATAATAAGATAAAAATATAATAATGATCATACAATAACTGGTTTAAAAATCAAACAGCCGCATGGATTAGTCTCTGCGTGAACCTATAGTACAGTAAATAACAGTCCAGCAAATAAGAATCATTGAAAAGCTCCTCAAAGCTTTATAAAAAGTCTCTTGTGGAATGTCAAGGGAATCCAATTAACAACGCTTCGTAAAAGTTCTAAAAATCTGTCATTAACCGTCTGTTTCTCAGTTTCCCACAAACCCCGTAATTCACCTGTCCTAATCTCCCTCCCTCACTCTCAAATTTCCAAGCTTCTGTCTCTGACATCTAGTACAAAGAGTTTTTTCCTGGCTTTCTTTTTGTCTCTAACTCCCACATTTTATTATGAAATTCCATTTAGCATCTGTTGCTTCTTTAATTTTTTTCTCCTTTTCCATCACTGCTCTTTCTCTCTCTCTCTTTCTACCAAATAAGGCTGTCTCATGATTAATTACACTGATAGTGAACATATAAATGTTCTACCTGTCCTCTTATGAATTCCTGAAGTTTTTATTCATCTTTAATGATGACATCAACTTACAGAATCTAAACCAAAGAGGTTGTATGATATTTCCCCCCCAAATTGCCATGAGTCACTGTGATTAACCTCCTGTCTGATAAATTTGGAATTGCCTTGGTGCAAGTATAAGGATAAAAGAGGATACAATCAGATTTAATCAAGTTATAAGGTCTTCCTAAATGGTTTTTTCTGTGACTGGTGATAAATCAAATTATTCTGAAAAATGAAGATGAAAAACAGTTTCTGGAGCCATGTTTACTACTTACGGGAGGCATCTTCATTTAGTTTGGTGCAGAATCCTGTAAGAAAACCACAAAGTGTTTCATTTTTCATTGGTGTTTGTTTTCAAATTTGCTTCATAAAAACATAAATGTTCTGTGTGCAATAAAAGTATGTTATATTTGCATAGTAAAACTAAGCAAACAATTTGGTTTAATCCCATAAATGTAATTACACAATAAAAAAGATTTCTTTTTCTCTTTTAATTATCTACATGGAACAGGCTTAAATTACTTTAACTTACCTAATATGTTCAGTGTTCTGAGTTCTACTTTTACTTTGTAAAAAATGTCTTTTCTCTTTTAAGGACATGAAATAAAAACTCACAAGTGTTATATATATTGATGATAGGAAATAAGATAAAGGAATATTGTCTCATGCTGAAGATGGAAGTAAAATGCATGCAGGATTTTTAGATAAAAATTTGGATTCATGTATCAAGAACATTAAAAACATTTATAATTTGCTTTCAGTTTCTGCTCAGAGATGTAGAAAACTAGAAAAAAAGCTTACTCCTACTGTTATGGGTTTCATTGAGTAACCCCGCAATTCATATGTTGAAGTCCTAACCCACAGTACTTCAGAATGTGACTGTGTTTGAAGATAGGGACTTTAAAGAGGTGATTAAGTTAAGATGAGGTCATACGGGTGGGCCCTAATCAAATTTTACTGATGTTGTTATAAGAAAAGGAAATTTGGCTGCATGGACAGACACCAGAAACGTGAGTGAGTGCAGAAAAAAGGCCATGTGAAGACACAGTGAGAAGGCTTCCATCTGCAAGCCAAGAGAGAAGCCTTTGCAGAAACCAAAGCTGCCACCACCTAGATCTTGAACTTCTAGCCTCCACAACTATGAGAAAATAAATTTCTGTTGTTTAAATCGCTCATTCTGTGGTATTTTGCTATGGCAGCCCCAGCACTAGCTCACTTGGTGTATATATAACCAGTAAGAAAAAAATTGGGAGTTTAAATTTTTGAAAATGTAATTTACAATCACACTAAAATAAATGAAATGCTTTGGTGTAGATCTAACAAATTAGGTGCAAGATCTGCAGGATGACCTTATAGACAATCTAAGCACACCAGTTAGAAACAGAGATTGTTATTGAACAAAAAACAAGGCCCAATTATATGCTGCTGATAAGAAATCCACCTTAAATAAAACATATAAATAGGTTAAAAGTAACAAAATATAAAAAACATGAGCAATGCAACCATGAGCCAATAAATCTGGAGTAACTATAATATAAGACAAAATAGACTTTAGAACAAGAAATATTATCAGAAGTAAAGAAGGATAATACATGATGATAAAAGTCATGAATTATCTCCAGGAAAACATAATAGTTCTAAATGCGTATGTACCAAATAACAGCTTCAAAATACACAGAACAAAAAGTGATAGAAAGGAGAAATAGACAAATTCAAAATTATAGTTAGAAACTTCAGCACTCTTAGTAATTGATATACCAAAAAGATTGAAAATAGTAAGGAAATAGAAGACTTGAACAACACTATAAACCACTTGAACTAATTGACATTTACAGAACACTTTTCACACAACAGCAGAATACATATTCTGCTTTTTGTATGTAACATTCACCAAGATAGACCATATTCTGGGCCATCAAAAATACTCACATGCTAAGCAAATTTAAAAAAAATAAAAATCACACGAAGTATGTTTATGATTCACATGAGAATTAAACTAGAAATCCATAGCAGAAAAATATCTGAAAAATCTCCAAACATTTGGAAATTAAGCATAGAATCCTGTGGTCCAATAGGAAGTCTCAAGGAAACTTTAAAAAATATCTTTGAACCAAAATAAAAATACAACATATCAAAATTTGTAAGATACAGCTAAAACAGTGTATCGATTTATAAAAAAGTTTATAAATTTATAACATTAACACTTTATATTATCCAGGATCTATTAAAAATCTCCTAGGTATAGTAGTAGAGTTCAGTGAGGTTTCAGGATGCAAGGTTAACATTAAAAAAGTCAAATACCTTTCTATAAAATAACAATAAATAATTAGAATTGCAAATTTTAAAAAGTACTATTTTCAGTAACACTAATAAACAGAAATACTTTGGTTTAAATTTAACTAAATATATGCAGTATTTGCATGCTGAAAAATATAGAGTTCTGACGAAAGAAATAAAAAAAGATTTAAATAAAGGGAAAGATATGCAGTGTTTATTGGTAGGAAGACAATATTTTTAAGATATTAATTCTTTCAAATTTGATCAATAGATTCAACTCAATCCTAATCAAAATTTCCACATAGCTTCTTGTTAACATGGTAAGCTGAATCTAAAACTTATATGGAAAGTCAAAAGAACTAGAACAGCCAAAATAATTATGAAAAAGAAGAACAAAGTTGCAGGAACAACTATCTGATGTAAGAACTACTATGAAGCTCATTAATTAAGACAGTGTGGTGTTTGTGAAAGGATATAGAGTCAAGAAATGGACCTACACGAATATGATCAATTTATTTTTTATAAAATTGTTAAGGCTATTAAATAGAGAAAGGATAGTCTTTTCAAAAATGGTGCTGGAACAATTTGTCTGTTTGCAAAAACATGAACATCACATCTTCTAAGACTATAGAAATTAATTCACAATGGATCATAGACCTAAATATAAGATGTTAAACCCTAAAACTTAAAGACAAACACAGTAGAAAATATACTTCCCTTTGGTTAGGGAAAAGTTTTTAGATACAATGCTAAAAGCATGATCCATAAAAGACAAAATTGGTAAATTAGACTTTACAGAAACTGAAAACATTTGCATTGTGAAAGTCACTGCTAAGAGAATGAGACATGCCATAAATATGCACAAATCATATTTTCAACAAAGAATTTGTCTGCAGAATATATAAAGAATATTCTCCACAATGAAGCAAACAATACAACTGTATGCATGGGTGAAAACATAGACATCACACTAGATTACAAGTAGTTGGGTACTTCAAAAACTTCACGAAAGATTTGCATATATTTTAATTTAATTTAATTTTTTATTTTCTTATTTTTATTTTTTTTCCTTTTTTTGTCTTTTTTACTGACCGGTAACGGGATCACAACCCTCGGTGTCGCGCCCATACCGGGGACCGGTAACGGGATCATAACCCTTGGTGTTGCGCCTGCACCGCACTCAGCCAGTGAGCAGGAACCGGTCTCCACATGGGATCCGAACCCTCGGTGGGAGCGCCGCCGTGCTCCCAAGCGGCACACTCTCCAGTGCGCCACCGGGCCGGCCCTTAATTTTATTTTTCCACAAACTTTTTTGAAGTACGTTATATGAAAAGATTCTCAGCATTATTAGTCATTGGATAAATGAAAATTAGAACCACAATGACATGCCATTATACATCTTTTAGAATGTGTAATTATAAACAAAAACAAAGCAAAAACTTGACTCACTTTACTAGTGTAAAATGTAAAATGGTATTTTTTGAAAACAGCTTGACAGTTTCTCATAAAGTTAAGCATGCACCTACCATATGGCACAGCAATTCCATTCCTATGTATTTACCCAAGAGAAATAAACGTACTTCACTGTGTTCATCAGACCTATATATGAATGTTTATAGCAGTTTTATTCATAGCACCAAATAAGTGGGAACTCCAAAAAACTCAGGTGTCATTTATTTGTTAATGAATAAACAGACTGTTGTATGACTATCAATAAACCACAGCTCAGCAATTAAAAAAAATTCTGGAGAATTTTGTGGAGCCAGAAGGATAGTGCTTGAACAATAACATAAAAAAATGTCAGTGTGTTGAAAGAGCACAAAAGCAGCACCTAATGGCCAAAGGTGAAATTTTGTGCAACAAAATAAATAATAATATTGAATTATCACTCAATGAATAATATAAACATCTTTGAGTCCAAACTGAATGAATAAATGAATGGGTGAGAATAGACATTTTTTCTTTAGAAAAGAAATTCAATTAATAAATATATAAGGAATAAAGGAAATCTCCATTAGAACATCATGCTAATTATTGCAAAAGGCAAAATTCACAAATGGATGCTGAAATCAGTGGGCAAAACTTTAAGGATCTAGAATATATTTGCATATCCAAATATTTCCCTCACAACAAATATTTATTAATATTAATTACAAGGTAAAACACAGGAACTTTACATTGGAAAAATATGGCAGACACCACGTTAACCAAGTGATCAAGTTTAACGTTAGCAGAATATGGTATACTAACATCCTTTACTTTTCTATGAAATGCCTCATGGTATTCTTTCCAGTGATGTAAAGCCTTTACCTAATTATGAGGAAACATCAGACAACACAAATTATGAGACCTTTTACAAAATAATTGGCCCATACACTTCAAAAGCCTCAAGATTATGAAAGGCAAGGAAAGACTGAGGAATTGTCACAAATTGGAAGAAATTAAGAATACATCATGATGTTTCATTGAGGATTCTGGTTTAGGTCCGAGAGCTGATAAAGAACATTAATAGAAAAGTTAGAGAAATCTAAATAGAGTCTTTAGTTTAGCTCATTGTAATGAACCAGTGTTAATTTCTCCATTTTGGCAATTGTGCTGTGGTTATATAAGATGTTATTCTCAGGAAGCCTGTGCCATCATTCGAACTCTACTACTTCTGTAACTCTTCTGTAAGTCTAAAATTATTTTTTATAAAGTTTAAAAGAAGCTGAAAAATATTTATAATCTTCAAATTACTATTTCCTTTCTCCAGGACTTTCTTCAAAATAAATAGCCTCAAAGATTATACCCTAGTAGGAGAATTCTCAGAAGATAATCAAGTATGTAATCAATCACATGACAAGGTGAATCATGAAAATGCTGTGAAAATGTTTTAGTAATCAGGAGAAAAACTTAAAAAAAAAAATGTGAGAGACATCAGTGTACTTCATGGAGGCAAACAGAGATAAGAGCCACACCTTGCCAAGATTCTTCCCAGAATTTCTTAAAATTTTATTTTGTAAATCAGCCAGCTGTCTTGAACAGGGCAATGTACAGTTAGATTAGAGTTGGTTTTGTGAATAAACCAAACCTCCTGGTCCTGGAAAGAAAGAAAGATTAGAAGAAGATCTCAAACGAAGGACATTAGAGATCCAAGTAGAAAAAGGAACAAGTCATGAAAATCTAAGAGAAATAAGACCTTTCATAACACTGCAGACAGGACTGGCCGGATTAGTTCACTTGGGAGAGCATGGTGCTGATAACACTAAGGTCAGGGGTTCAGATCCACGTACCAACCAGCTGCCAGAAACCGGATTAGTTCACTTGGGAGAGCATGGTGCTGATAACACTAAGGTCAGGGGTTCAGATCCACATACCAACCAGCTGCCAGAAACAACAACAACAACAACAGCAACAACAACAATAACGAGAGAGAGAGAGAGAGAGAGAGAGAGAGAGAGAGAGAG
>NW_007726472.1:629037-635202 GCF_000696425.1 Galeopterus variegatus
GAGAGAGAGAGAGAGAGAGAGAGAGAGAGAGAGAGAGAGAGAGAGAGAGAGGCGCGCAGTCCTCTTTGAAAAGGAGCATATCCAAATGTGAGTTCTGGAGTTCTTTTAGGTCATGGATTTTGGCATTTGACCTTTGTTTTTCTTCAGATGCAACATATTTAACAAACCTCTTATAGGTTTGTTAAATGCAGAAAATATGTACCACAGTATGTAGGTTAAAAAGAAGAGATATTATATTAAACTCTAAAGAAACATGTTAAAACAAGAATATTAACAGAACAACAAATTTAGGTTTCATCTTGAAGACGTTGGCATTGGTGCCAACATCTCCTGACCCTTTTTCTTTTGTGCCATTGTTTTCATTCCTGGGCCAAGAAAGGGTAGCAAAGAAAGGGTACTCTGAAAATGATCCTGAGACAATGATATTTGTATTCTGATTTCTAAGACTTGAAATGCCTTTGTGTGGTTCTATTATATAGTTTTTGTGCAATTAGAAGGCTACCACTCGAAATGACAACAGGCCTTCATTTTTTATAGTAAACTTGGGGTATGGAGGTGCCTCCAATCACGAGCAAGCAAGATGAAGCTAGCAATTGAGACTTCCAGTACCAAGAAAGGTGGGACTTGTTACCACTCTGCAATACAATCTGAAACAATAAACAGAATTTAAAAGATTTGGGGAAAAGATAGCCAAAGGGAGAAAAATGCATCTTTGTTTAGCACATAGAATCTGCAATCTTTACCTTTAGTGGAAGGAGATTCGATTTGAACAAATATTAATTACAGAATATTGCCCTAAGTGAGAAATTGATCCGTCTTTAGGGACAAAAGCAGCTATTTGTGAATACAAAGTATTTGCATGGGCAGGGGTGAAACCAAGGTTACTTCACTGAACAATATATTTATGTTGTTTCAATGATTCCACGGAAGGTCGGGGGTGGGTGAAAGTGGGTGGAGGTAGGTGGGGGAGGTGAATGCAGATAATTGGATTAAGAAAGGAGTATATTCTTCATTAGCAAAAATATGTCCCTTTCTTAATCCAACTGGCCTGTGTTTTAGGCTGTCCTATCAGTGGAGGAAGGGGCAGAAATATCTTCTATTTAAAGGAACCAGCAAGTTTACTGTTCACACTTGTGGGAATATCAAAGAGATAGCATGGATTTGGGCATCTGCTTCCACTGTCTCCCTTATCTGGTGCCACCTCCTCCCAGCTTTCCCTCTGGCTGCAGACTTGAGTGGCAAGAAACCAGTGTCCACCCTGCTGAAGGCTTGGAGTGCAACTCAAGTTTGCAAGATGTAGACTTTGTTAATCTGTGAAAGGAAAGGGAAAATAATCTAGGGGAAAAGGGTATTTCTCTGAGAGAAGTGGAGTTTTTCTCATAGATGGGGTAAATCTTCTGCACAAGAGATTAATGGGGTGGATATGTCATGTGAACTTGAAGTTAAAGGGGATAGACTAGGAATCAAATAACACCCTCAGAAGAACTCCCCTATGAGGTTTGCAACTCTTCAAATACCTTCTTTTTTTTTGATATTCAAAAAAAGTTCACATTAGGTTAAAAACTTAATTTTTCTTTCTCCTTTATTGCAAATCTCCTTCATCCTTCAGAAAATAAATTTTGCTTCTTCCAGTTCAGTCTTGGGGAGACAAGGTGACTCTTCCATCTACTTTTGAACTCTTTGTTGTGAGGGACATGGACTAATTAACTGGATTATAAATTGGAATTCCAAGTGAGGAGAACTGTTGATGGCAAACCGTGGCGGAGATAAACAGACTTGTGACACTCAAGAAAGCAAAGCTGTAAGGGACACAGAAAGACCAGCTATTCTGTTGGCACAGTAAATTATTGGCTGTGGTCCTTTTAAAGGGAGAAAGAGAAAAGTTAGCAGAATCTGTGTTATACTTGTTCTTTATGATTTTCTGAGACATTTTACAATGTTTATTTAGAGAATTATTCAGGGTTATTTCCTTTGTTACAAAGAGACAGTATTAAAAGGCATTCCTGGGCCATCCTAAATGCTCAGAAGAACCCATGCTTTGAATATTTGTACTTGGGAGTGTTCACTGTATGAAACAGGTTGTGCTGAACATATCTGGAGGCCACCGAAGGGGTCAGGAGGGACTGTGTCTATGAAATGAGGTTGGAGGAGGGGACTATATATATGTGTGCTTGTATAATATGCCTGTGTGTGACGTGTGTGTGTGTGTGTGTAATAAGACTGGGAAGTAAAAAAAAAAAAATCAATCTGATTCTTTAATGAAAGATTATGTACTACCTTTAACATGTTAATGTGCATTGTGACTTTCCAAAAGGGACGGGTAGTGTTTCCTAATCATATTTGATTATGGAAATTTTATTTTTATTTATTTCCTGAGGAACTCTGAATTAACCTTGGCAAATGATGGTCCAGGCACATGGTGTGCTAGCAATGTACTTAGCCACACAATAGACAGATTCTCTCATTGCTTAGGAGGCAGATTTACAGGGAGACACTACTCTGGCCAAGTTTAAATGTTGTATTATCTATAAGATACTTTATAAAACTTATTTTTCTTTCAAAAGATAAGAAACTTTTTATACTACTCAGTATATTTGGAAACATTTTTACTACAGGGATGCAGCCAAATCCTTTGTCATTGGTTAATAACAATGGTAATAACTATTCATGTCTAACATTTTACATGTGAACATTTTTACTACAGGGATGCAGCCAAATCCTTTGTCATTGGTTAATAACAATGGTAATAATTATTCATGTCTAACATTTTACATGTGACAGGTACTGTGCTAAGGAATTCATGAGTATTATTTAATTTAATCCTCATGGCAATGCTTTTGAGCTAGGTAATATAATTATGAAGAAACTGAGACTGAGCAAAGTTAATATAGTAAATATTGGGTTTGGAAATCAAATATAGGCTGTGTTATTTCACAGTATGTCTTCTTATTTGCTATGCTATACTGCCACTCTAAATGTGGTTATAAATATAAGGCATAATATTACAGTGAATTTAAAGGAAGTGTTTTATTTGGAAGTGGACAATGGAAACTAGGTGGACAATTTAAGAGCAAAATAGGCATATTTTGATGTGCCCTAGGTATGGCAATTATTACTTCTCTGCACATATCCTTTTCCAGGAGAAACTGGCTCACTCACCAAAGCCTCAGCCGACTTGTTTGTACAGCTCCTTGTCTTTCTTCATACTCTGACCCCACATAAATAATTAGACCAGAAATGGAAACTTAACCCCAAAATAACCAATCCATGAAGTAGTCTGAGCCAGAGTAGATTCTATCTTGAGACCCTGAATTGAGTCATTTAGGTGCTGAGTCACTTAAGAGGTCACCAGTACCAGGGCCCATACAAGGCTAAGGGGTGCCTCCTGGAAATGGCGTTTGCAGTAGGATTTTTGCTAAACCTGAAGGAATTGGAAAAGACAAATACAAAGGAGTCTTGAGATGAGCTGGGGAATAAAGGTTTCTAGAGAGTTGGAGACTGAGAATGTATAGTCCTTGCAAAAGGATAAGAGTGACTGTTGAGTGGACAATCTGCCCTATTGATGAGAATTGCCTGGCTCTTGGGAAGGGCAATTCATTGAGCTGCCATTTCTTGATTAAATTATCTTGTGAGGTCTTCAAATTCCCTTTGCTTTGATTTTATATTTGTTGAGCAACCTTCTGATCTTAATTTGCTTTCCCATGGTGGCTTTCCTAACAGGTGGTGAAAGTCATTTCTGGCTGACAGGAACATTCCTCACAGTGAATTAATATATTGTCATTCTGATGTACAAGTATACATAAATCAATCTCTCCTCAGCTGGGTAAGGATGTACCATCAAACTTGATCCCCTCCAGGTGAAGTAATGGATAAAAACTCCGAACCCCTGAGGTGAATGGCCAGATTCAATTCAACATCCTGCAAGCCTGAAGTGACGACCAGATGGACACATGCCTATTTAGTTGCTGATTAATTCTTCAGCACATGTTTGGTGGGGGCTTTCTACATGCAAAGCTCTAGACATCAGTCTTCTGCAGTAACCAAAGCAGAAATGCACCTTGCCCTCAGAGAACTTAACAGTTTAGAAAAATGAGACAAACAACAATTTGGAAACTAAAGAAATAGATATATAGATAAATAAATAGATAAGAAAAGTATCAGGTAGTGCTAGGTGTTATGAAGAAAATTAAAATAGGGTGATATGAGAGAATAACTGGGTGGCAATTTTCTGACAGACAGAATAGAAAAGTGGTTAAAATAATGGACTTTGGATCTGAGTTCAAATTTATCTGCATTACTTATTAGTGTTTGACCTTGGGAAGTTTTCTAAACATTTTTGTGCCTTAGTTTCTTCATCTGTAAAATGGAATTAATAACAATAAGATTTACTTGTTTGTTTGTTAATAACATTAAATGAGTTATAGAATATAAAACATTTAAAATGGTGCTAGACACATAGTAAATGGTATAGCAGTGCTGGTTGCTATTTTTGTTCCTATGTTTATTTAAAGACATTTAGTTGAGATTTGAATGAGCAGAAGGGCAAGCACATGAATCAGGAAGAATATTTCAAGAAGAAGGAAATGTTGGTGCAAAGACCCAAAGACAAAAATGCACTTGACCCTGTTAAGGATTAGAATGAAGGGTGGTGTGGCTGGAGCACAGTAGAAGACGGGGGAGTGGTCAGAGGGGAAGACCTATGGCATCCAGGGCTGAGTCAAAGGGCTCCTAAGCAGTGAAAGAGATTCACTTCGAAAAAAATACATACTTGTGTTGTCTGGGGACCAGATAGAGGATTGTGGAGTGACAGTGAGAGCAGAGAGACCAGTCGGGAAGCTATGCCAATAGCCCTATGGGGTTATGTCCACTTCAAAACCAACAATATGTAGGCAACTTTACTACCAAGCACCTCCACCTACATTTTATTACATAGTTAGCAGTAAAAAGGAAAACAAAACAAAACAGACAAAATCCTTGCCCTCGTGGTACATTCACCACATTATAAATTTTAATCTTGGGCAAAAATATGTTCCCTAGGATATTCCCACCCTTGTTTCCAGGCTCATTCTAAAACCAACAAGTGCTATTAATGGTACAGCCTGGGTTGTAATACATATCCACTCATTTATATCCAGGTCATGAGTTGGCATATATATGTCATTCTTACCATTAGACAGTAATTGATAGGCTTTCTATCCCAAGGCTCATTCGTTCTTCTGGAGCACTCTAGCTATGGCTTAGATAGCTTAGTTTAGGTGGAAAGACTTCCAACTAGGCAAGGTCAAGTTGGCATGGATCTTTTCAAGTATGTTTAACAGGGAGTCAAGGTGATTTTGCTTTTTCCTTAAATGATCAAACCTAGAAACTGATTTCACTCCACTTATTACCTCTAATAGGATTCTGACATCTAAAATCAGAGTTTTTAAACTCTAGGCCTGTTTGCCTGACCTATTCAGATCTCATTCTGGAATACCTCAGCTTTTAAACTATTCATTCAACTCTGGTGGTTTTCTTTCCAATTACACCAAAAAATTAAGAGAGATAATAAATAGCCAACTAACAATAAAATAATTTTTATAACAGTCTATATTTTTATACCACTAATGCTTTATGGAAATTATCTTCCCACTAGATGTGACTTTTATGAGTCTAAACATTTCCTAGAAGATTGCTTAAATATACTTTTAATATATAAGAGTAAGAAGAAAATATGTCTTAAACACAATACTTTCCTCTCTAGAAAAATGTGGTCTAAGATAGAGAACACTGAGACCGCTTTATTGCCCAAAATTCTCTTCTTCACACAGATCTTACAGATTCTAAACTTCATAATTAGAGATTAATTTGAGTTTTCTCTCTTTTGATGTTTTCTTTAAAAAGTAAGTAGAGCTGCGAAGAGCTAATTCTTACTGATATAATGTATGTCCTTCCTCTGAAAAGTAGGAACTGGTATTTTGGAGGGACTGGGTTGGAACATGGAGCCAGGTGAAGTAGCATTCAAAGAAAAAAAATGGCAACATAAAGTGAGTACAAGAGAAAGAAACACCATCCTTTATCAAGACAACAATTTTCATTTCCCCAAGTGGCTGCCATAACCTACGTACCCAACCTGTGCTGACCAAAGCCTTGAGCTGAGCAGCACGCGTGAGCTTCTGCATTGTTGGG
>NW_007726472.1:636152-637422 GCF_000696425.1 Galeopterus variegatus
CTTTGAAACATCAGGATACTAAAATGCTTTGTGCTTATTTTGGGTGCAATACACAGGTGCTTGACTTCTAGTGGGAACTACTATCATGCTCAAAAGTCTCTTTTAACTTCTGGTTTGATTCAGAGCCCAGTTTTACGTGTTGTCTACAATCTGAATGTCCTAAATAGCCTGGAAATTTTCTCCCTGGAAAGTACTGTTCTTGCATTTAGTGAGATAGTAAAACATAGCTCCAATTCTATTCTTTCTGCCGTACTTCTGAGGTGTATTCATTAGGCTAGGTAGATTTTAAATCTGGATTTACATCAGCCTCTGAGATGAACATATTCTGGGTATAATGTGTTGGCTCTTCTTTGACGAGTCAGGCAAAGAAGACTTATTGAGCCGTGGAGGTGCTGGGTTGCATCTTTGTTGGACTAGTGCAGTTGGGCCAAGGGAATATGATATGTTGGTAATTTTGGCAATTTTTGGCCTGTTTCAAGGTGACCATAATGATATGGCAGCTGTGATAGAACTGGATAATATATCTTCATAAAATTCTCTCTTACTACAAATTTTTGCATGTCATCACAAGCATCTACTCATTACTGCTGTCTTCCAGCTGATCTTGTGGAATTAGGAAAATTATTCCTGTTATTCTGGCTGCTGTGAACATATTTGAATTATGTGTTCTAAGGGATATTCTGGTGGACAACAAATCCTTATGACTGGGAAGACTCCAGAGCTTCTATTAGTCTCTCTATATAAATCGATACTGGATGGAAACACAGGGCCTGGGGCAATTTGTTGCTGAAGATGTTGTGGTTAATAAGGAGCCTGAATTAGTCTGGCTTGAACCCTTCTTGCTGATTTGCCTATGAATTTGAAGATGAAATTTAAAGACCAATTTGAGTGCAGGTAATTTTAGATGCTTTGAATAGAAGACACTCCAAATAAGCCCACCTCTTAAGACTTAAAAATTCAGAACTAAAAGAAATTTACTGCTGTTCTATACCACCTCATCCTTCTTATAGTTGGGAAAACTGAGGTCCAAGTTTCTGTATTGTCCAATTAGGTTTCTTTCTAGTCTGTGTCTTTCTTTCCTCCTATATTTCCTGCTTTTCTCTTTTCCATTTAAAAGGAGATGTATGGAGTGGTAGAAAATGCTATTTTAGAAATAGAATCAGAGCCTTCATGACATTGAGCCAATGCAAATCTCAGAATTAAAAGGAAAACAGGAGCTCATGCCATGCTATTCATTGGTTATAAATGATTCCAGGGCTGGAATTTAGTT
>NW_007726472.1:637764-644774 GCF_000696425.1 Galeopterus variegatus
CCCACCTCTTAAGACTTAAAAATTCAGAACTAAAAGAAATTTACTGCTGTTCTATACCACCCTGCCCACCTCATCCTTCTTATAGTTGGGAAAACTGAGGTCCAAGTTTCTGTATTGTCCAATTAGGTTTCTTTCTAGTCTGTGTCTTTCTTTCCTCCTATATTTCCTGCTTTTCTCTTTTCCATTTAAAAGGAGATGTATGGAGCGGTAGAAAATGCTATTTTAGAAATAGAATCAGAGCCTTCATGACATTGAGACAATGCAAATCTCAGAATTAAAAGGAAAACAGGAGCTCATGCCATGCTATTCATTGGTTATAAATGATTCCAGGGCTGGAATTTAGTTGCTGAGCAAATATTTAGAGAAAATTTAATAAGAACCAGAGACAACAAAAGAGTGAAACCACTAACTTATTTGCCAGTAATATGTGTTGAATGCCTACTGTGTACAATGACTCTGCCAGGTGCCCTATGGCAGCTATGTACAAATAGGCACTGCACCAGATTTGGCAGGGCTTACATTGGTTGAACACATTGTACCTGACTTCAAGAAGCTCATGGTCTGAAGAAGATAAGATGTACACACAATTGACTATGAAGCTATATGGTAGAGGCACTACGTTGGTTCACAGAAGCTAGAGAGAGTTGCAGGGGCTTTGGGGGTGGAGATGGCAGTGCTACTGCCCGATCTGAGCTCTGAAGGGCACACAGAGCCTTAATGTGTTGGGATTGAAAGGATAAAACTCTCATTAGGGATCTAGTTATGTATAATCTAAATCTAGAACATCATAGAAAATATCATCTCATTTAAGTGGGAACAGAAGACCTAGGCAAGAAGCAATGGGATAGTAATAAATTAGTTCATATGATTAACAGATAAATATTGAATGACTACTCTGTGATCGGGCATTGTTCTATGTTCTAGGATATGGTAGTGAATACAATAAAGTCCCAGTCTCCATGAAGCTTATATTCTGGTAGGGGGATGTGGCAGGCAGCCTATAGAATGTTCCCCAATTATCCCCACCTTCTGAAATGTATGTGCTTGTATAATTTCCTCCCCCTTGAGTGTGAGTTGAGCCTAGTGATTTGCTTCTAATGATAGAATATGGAAAAAGTTATGGGATGTCACTTTAGAGATTAGGCGACCAAAAGTGTGTGACTTCCTTCTTGCTTGGTGTCTCTCACTCTCTTTCTTGCTCACTGTGAGGCGTAATAACTTCGTATAGCATACATTATACGAAGTTATACGAGTCATGTGGCTGCAAGTCATGTGAGTGAGACTGGAAGTGGCTTCTCACCAGGCGTGCCTTGAGATGACTGTGGCCCTGGCTGGAAAGTTGACTGCAGCCATGTGAGAGCCCCTGAGCCAGAGGACCCAAAGCAACACCTCAACTCCTACCCCATAGAATCTGTGAGGTAATAAATGTTTGTTATTTTAAGCTGCTAATTGTTGGTGTGATTTGTTATGCAGACATAGGTAACTGATACAGAAAAGGAAAACTAATCTTTCTCTATCTCCCTCTTTCATACACACACACACATACTCTCTCTTTTATGTATACATATAAGAACAGTTATACAGGATAAAGAGGACCAACTGGGGGCTGGGAGTTCCAGGGAGCAGGCTGGAGGGGTGGCATTGCTATTTTGTGTAGGGTGATCAGGGAAGGACACCAGGATAAAGTGATATTTGAGCCCAGGCCTGAAGGAAGGAGGGGTGTGGGCTACATAAATTGCTGGGGGAAGGTGTACTGGGTAAAGAAGGCCTCAGATATTAATGCCCTTAGGCAGAGAAATGTGGGGTTTATTTGAAGAAGAGTAAGGCCAGTGTGGGTGAGAAAGGGAGTGGTTTTATAGGAGGCAAGAGAAGTAGTGAGGAGATAGAATACATAGGACTTTATATGCTATGGTAAGGCCATTGGATTTAATACTGAGTAAACTGAAAAGCTTTGAAGGGTTTTGAGCAGAAAAGTGACATTACCTGACTTAGATTTAAATATATATATTAAATTTAATATATATTAAAATGTATTATATATTAAATCTAATATATATATATAATGTATATGATATATTAAAAAGATGTAAAATATAGTTGCTCTGTGAAATGTACTACAGTACTATAGGAAGGTAGGGAAGGAAACAGAGGCATTAGTTGGCAGGCCATTTAATCTTAATGAGAAATCATTGGTGGTTCAGCCTAGGGTGGTAGCAGTGGAGCTCATGAGAAGTGAATATATTCTGAAGACAGCAAAGACATGATTTATGGGTGGATTAGACGTGATGTAGGAAGGAAAAAGAAGATTCAAGAATACCTCCAATGCTCTGGACTGAACATCTGTAAATGGAATTTCCATTTATTCTGATGAAGAAGACTCTTTAAGAGTAGAGTTTTTTGGAAGGTGGAGAAGGGCGGGGCACTGTGCAATCCGTAGTTTAGATTTTGACCTGTAGAGTTTAAGTTGCTTCTCAAATAGCCAAGTAAAGATGGCAAATAAGCTTTGGGGTATATGAGTTTGGAAATCAGGAAAGCTAGGCTGAAGTTATGAATTTGGGAACCAGCAAGGTACAGATATTATGAGACCAGTCTTTTCACTCTGCATAATTCTAGGAGGCATCACTCACTTTTGGTTTCTCACAGTATTATCCATGTTGAATACCCTGAGAATTAGGATCACTGAATTATGAAAGACAATAGCCCTGCATAAGACCGGATGAACTAACCCAGGCATTAATGGTAGAAAAGAAGGTAAGAGGTCCTAAGACTGGGTCCTGGGATGACTAATAATTGGATGTTGGGACATTTCTGGAGGGCTAGCTAGGAAAATTGAAAGAAGAATCCAGTGATGCAGGCAGAGAATAAAGAGAGATGAGCATCCTGGAAGCCAAGTAAGCAAGTATATCAGGAAGTATAAGGTAATCAATAGTGTGAAATGCTGTTGAGGGATTAAATATGAATGATGTAATCACTTAAGTGTTTGGACAATGTGGAGATCCTTGATTACTTGATAAAAGAACAGATTTGCAAGGCAGCATAATAGTAGCCTAATTGGAGTGGATCCAACAGAACATGAGAAGAAAGGAAGTGAAGACAGTGCATGTTACTCTTTCAAAGAATTTTGCTGTAAAGTGGAATAAAGAAGAGAAGTGGTAGCTACAGCTAAAACAAGGTCCAAAATGTTTCTGTGTGTGTAATTTTAATTTTTAAGAGAGAAAAAATAACAGTATGGTTGTATACTGATGGGAATAATGCAATAGAGAGAGAGAAAGAAATTGGTTATGCAGGAGAGGAGGGTAGAACTGTTGGAGAGATAGCCTGGGTGATGTGAGAAGTGATGTTTTAAATCTGTTGTAAAGATATGATAGTTGACATTGGATTGGAAAATGAAGTGGTTATCTACAGAGAAAAAAAGAATTACATAGGAGGTATAAATTGTGGTGGATAGGTATGTAGTAGTGGGGAGCTTAGGAGATTTCTCTTTTGATGGTTACTATTTTCTCAGTGAAATAGAAAGCATGATTATCACCTGAGAGTGAGATTGGCAGAGGAGATCTAGGAGGCACTTGGAGGCATAAGAGGGTATTTAATTGTCATCCCTGGAGAGTGGAAAATGACTGACCTATCAGCATGATTATAAAAGGCCCAGTTGGTGTTCTTCCAGTCTCATGTAGGGCTCACATTTGTAGTGAGACCAGTCATCATGCTTATGTGTTATTCTGCAATGTATCTGCTGCCCTGCAGCAAGTGTTGATTAGATGAAGGGCTGGATTTAACTAGAGGCTGGGCTTTTGCTAAATTAATGTAGCAGAATGGGGAGGAACAAGGGGTGAAGTCTAGGCTGAACAGGAGAAAGATGAGGGATAGTAAGAAACAGTAGCGTTAATGGATTGTAGAATCTTGTGAAAACATGGGGGTCAAAGACTTGCTGTAGTGGTATTAAGGGGAGCAAGTGGGGGAGATGGGAGATAGTAACTGGGGATGGAGATGCTTGAAACTGACAGAATGAAGGAGTAGGCATCAGACCAAAAACAGCGAGGGCCCAGGCTGTAGAGCCAGGAAGCCCAGTCTCTATGAAGTTTTCTTCTCTGAGGAAGGACATGTCCAAACCAGTGTTCCCATTAGACCAGTCTGATAGTAAAATACGTCATGATGCAAGTGGGGCAGAGGGATATGTATTAAAGGCCACTATGGTAGTAAAGGTGGCCTATGGACAAAATGTTTGTTAATTTCCATTGGGTTACACGTATCTCATCAGAGAAGGAGTCTTCCTTAATAGTTACTCTCTGAAAAAGGCAAAGATAGATTTCTTTCTCTGCAGCACCTGCAGCTTGTCTCTCATGAGTTGTTCAAACATTGCTTGCCAGATGGTGATGAGACAAAGAAAATACCATCAGCTGGGTGCGCAATGACACCTTATACCTGCAGGATATATATTTAACCTAATCCTTAGACTTGCATATTTTGGGGCTTGTGTACTCTCTTATCAACTTTAACAGGAGGCAGATTTACCCTCTTTTACTGATGGATGCTTTTGGAAAGCTTAGTAAATCAAGCCATGTATTTAATACCCTTGGGAAAATATCATAGAAAGGAAATTTGAAATCCACCCTTCTGCCAAGTAAAAAAATTTCATTTGGGAAATGGTCATGCTGTAGTTATGATTTATAACTTTAATTTTAATGTTAGCATTTGAGCATAACGTTAGAAGATCACACAGTTAGAAGAAAACTTGGATAACTTCTCCCCTGATTTCTCACTCCACAGAAATAAAGACCTCCCTTGCTATCTAATCTCAGGAGACCAGTAGTTTTAGATATTGAATCTGAGATAAGGTTGTTCAGAGGAAAAAGAACTCCCTAATTTTTCATTGCTGGCTCTCTGAAACTGAAGAAGTAAACAGATGAGGAAATGCAATCTTCTTCACAATCTGAGCTCATTCTATTCAAATTCAGGACCACACAGATTCAAATGATCAGGGATAGCTATATTTTCTCTGAAGTAACCTAAGATAATTTTTTTAATCTCTGAATATTAATCAGTGTTAGGTCATTGAAGGTTGATAAACAATGATGTTTCTAACTTGCTAAGGGATTTTGAAAAAGACTTTCCATGTATTTTTTAAAATTATACTTAGGCTTCTCTATGAAATAGTGAGCAAAAGATAAAAAAGATCCTTAAAAATACCAGCTATGACCTAGTTCTCCGAGGCGCAGAACGTATGGCTGGCTTCAGTGTGAAGGGTCCAAAGGACTGGAATGAAGCTGAGTTTGTACCGTCCTACTCCTCAGAATAGTTGTGAAGAATTTCAAATAAAAACCTCTGTCAAGAAAGTGTTACATACAGTCTTTTTGAGTTAATAATTCCACAAGAGTCAAGGGATGGAGTAGAAAATAATAAAGAGCTGAAAGAAGATAAGAGAAGCAAGGCAGTTGTAGCCATTTATGACATAGTTATCGTGAAGCTTAGAACCCTGATTTTCAGAGTTGGGAAGAAAAGACAGTAAGAGTGTTAATACTGACTAACTACCGTAGTACCCTCGAGCCACTCCAATCAATTGGAGTATGTTTCATTATATTTTATTTATTATTTTCCTCACATGAGAGAAATTCAGGTATTTCTCTCTCCTCAAACCAGATTCAGGAAGTTATTCTTTTTGTGAAAAGAGAGAGAAACTGATTGTCTACCATTGAATATAAATATGAGAAAAAGCTTTGGTAACACCATGAAATTGAGTAATTGATACCTAAATGCATAAAAGGAACCTATTTTTAGAGTAATAAATAAATTAAAAGAAGGTATTTTGCAAGATGTTTCAGAAGGAGCAAATCTTAGGGCAAACATTAATAAGTAATCAAAGTTAGAAGAAGCTTTGACTAATTCTAGGTGGACATTGAGAAGATTGATGGATACCTCTTTAAGTTCTGGCTAATGGAAAAGACCAATCCCAGTGTAGTCAGTGTGGTCAAAAGTAGCAGAGAAGAAGAAGAGATAAGTGGAACTTCAGCAATACTAGTACAGTACAACTACCATTATTGCTATCATAACTATGACTGCTACCATCACTGATGCATACAGATACTCAGGCACTTATTATGAGCCAAGCATATACAAGTATTTTACATGCACTAATTATTTAGATGAAAGAAGAGACTATAAACCCAACAGAGAGACTAAACCTTATTCAGCTTTGTAATAAGCTATTAAGCACAGTGTCTGACACATAGTAAACACTTAGCAAATATTTTTAAGCCAAAGAATAATAGATTAAAGTTTGATATATGCTGCCCAATGGCTTCCACCAGTTCTTTATAAGAAAGAACAAGGTGATGTTACTAGAATATCAATATATGCAGCTCTCAAATATGGCATATAATACTTTTTATTAAAATGTAACTGATTATACCTATTTATGAGGTAGAGGTTGAATTTCAATACCTGTGTACAATGTGTGATGAAGTCAGGATAATTAGCATAATCATTTCTTTGTGTTGAGCATATTTAATCTTCCCTTCTAGTAATTTGATAATATGCAGTAATTATTGTTCATGCCTAGCATAACTGTGTATCAATAAAACTTTTTTTTCCTAACTAGCTCTTTTGTGTCCTTTAACTAATTTCTTGGTATTCCCTCTCACCCTCCCTCTTTTCTGGCTCCAGAAACCACATTTCTGTCCCATTCTTCTGAAAGTTTAACATATTACTGTGATTCTTCCTTCTTTCCTTCTGTAGGTTGTTTTTTCACTCTGTTGATTGTTTTCTTTGCTGTGCAGAAGGGTTTAGTTCCTTTTTTGTGCAGAGTGGTTTAATCTCATTTGTTTACTTTTTAGTTCCTTTGCTGTGCAGACTGTTTTAATCTCATTGGTTTATTTTTTCTTTTGTTGCCTGTACTGTTGAGGTCTTATCCACAAAGTCTTTGCTCAGTCCTAAATCCTGAAGTGTTTCCTCTCCTTCCTTCCTTCCTTCCTTCCTTCCTTCCTTCCTTCCTTCCTTCCTTCCTTCCTTCCTTC
>NW_007726472.1:645774-654291 GCF_000696425.1 Galeopterus variegatus
ACATGGGAGTGCAGGTATCCCTTTGACATGATGATCTCCATTCCTTGGGATATATCCCCAGTACTGGGATTGCTGGACCATATGGTAGCTCTATCTGTAGTTGTTTGAGAAAACTTCTTGCTGTTTTCCCCAATAATGGCTGTACTATTTACAGTCCCACCAACAGTGAAGAAGTGTTTCTCTTACTCCACATCCTCACCAGCATTTGTTAGTCTTTTTAATAATGGCTAGTCTAACTGGGTGAGATGATATCTCAATTGGTTTTGATGTGCATTTCCCTGATGATTAGTGATGCTGAGCCTTTTTTTCATGTACCTGTTACACATTTGTATGTCGTCTTAACTCCTTTGCCCGCTTTAATTGGATTATTTGTTTTTTTTACTGCTGTTTCTTAAGTTCCTTGTATATTATGAATATTAATCCCTTGTCAAATTTTTTAAATGGTCAAAAGATTAGTGAATACAAAGGCACAGCATAGATAGATTCAAAATGAATCGCAGAAGCAAAAGGCTGGGGGGGGTGGGCGACGAGAATATAAGACAAAAAGGGAGCTGCAGGGCAACCTCAAGCAGCCTAATGTACATGATTGGAATCCCTGAAGAGAAAAATACAGAAAAAGTACTCTAAGAAATAATAGCTGAAAAATTTACAAATTTGATTCACTGTGTAACCTCACAATAGTGCAAAGAAACCCAAGCACAAGAAAAAGGAAGCACACCATGATCACTCTAATTACTTTAAACAGTGATAGAGCTAAAATATTAAAATCAGCTAGAAAAAGATATTGCATAGCATTCAGATGTATACCGATAAGAAGGGCAGCAGACATTCATACCAGAAGACTATAGGTGGTGGAAAAGAAATGAGGTTTGAAATATACGTGCCAAAAGCTGGCCTATGGAAATTCTTCCAATCATCAGATGGCTAAAATATAAATGGGGTCTGTATAAACAACACAAAACAGAAGACAGCAGAGTAGCATGCCGAAAGTAGAAAAAAAAAATATATATAAAACCTTGCTCAAGCCAGAATTCTTTCCTCAGTGAACACATCTTTTAAAAATAGAAGTAAAATGAAGACTTTTTCAGACATCCAAAGGTAAAAGCACTAGCAGACTTGTACTATGAGAAATGTTTAGGGAAATCTTTCAAGAAGAGGGAAAATGATATTAGATGAGAATCCGGAACTACACAAAGAAACAAAGAACACCAGAAATGGTAAATCTGTGCGTAAGTTAGAGCTGCTTTTTCATTATAGGGATAGCTTCCACTGTGATATCACATCTGGATTCATAACAAGAAAGTGTAGGGTCAGATGCTTTGACTTAACATAAATATATTCCATGACACTTCCTTTTAAACCCATAAGTTTACAGGCAGTGGAAGAGAAACTAGGCTTAAAATTTTATGTGTCAAAAGCTAGTTTATGAAAATTCTTTTCCAGTCATCAGGCATGTAAAGTATAAATAAAGGGTTTAATTCTCTTTGACAACTACTCATAATGGCAATTTTCTTCTTTTAGTCCTGTACTTGACATAGCAGTGTTTATTGTAAATGTAACATCTTTCATAATGGGCATTTAAAAAAAATTATCAGAATTGTGCTTGTAGGGCACAAACTTGTAGCAGTTTAATAAATACCCAGTGTACATTTGCATAAAGCTGCTAATTTTATGTATCCCAATTGCTATGAGTTGAACATGCCCCTCAAAAGTTCATGTGTTCAAAACTTGACCCCCAGTGTAACAGTGTTAAGAGGGTGGAAAATCCAATTATGGTATTTTGAAAGGTGGGGCATTCAGGAGGTGATTGGATCATGACAACTATACCCTCATGAATGGATTAACCCATTCATTGAATAATGTGTTAAAGGTTTAGTGGGTTATCATGGGCATAGACTGGTGGCTTTATAAGGAGAGGAAATGAAATGCTCTCTTGCCATTCTCCCAACGTGATGCCCTGCATTTCCATGGGACTTTGCAGAGAGTCCTCACAAGAAAAAGACTCTCACCAGAGGAGCCCCTGGACCTTGAACTTCCCAGCCTCCCAAACTGTAAAAAAATATATTTTTAATTTTTTTTATAAATCATTCAGTTTCAGTTATTCTTTTATAAGCAACAGAAAACAGACTAATATATCAATTTATTGAGTTGCATCTTAGTGTATTTGACACATTTTTTTTTCTGATGAAATCTAGTTCTCCCAGACAAAAGAGGCATGTAGAATCACCATCGTGCAATTAAATTATCTGAAGAAGCAAGTGTTCTAGTAACAAAACTCCTACACATACTCATCAATAAATCAATGGATGTAGTGTAAGAGTAATTTGATTACACATTATGTAGTTCAATACAACATAGCAGCAATTTAAAATGTTTTTGAATTACTATCATATATGCCTTAATTTCAAATTAATTTTCTAAATGATCAATAATTAAAAGCAAATGAAAATTAACTGTACTAGAGGAACAGCTGAGTTATCATTCTCTTTTCTCTGTGGAAAATACTATAATATCATTGCCATATGAAGGAGAGATCAAGAGTATTCAGCCAGAATACTGCAGGATAGAAAGAATTCTGCAGAGGGTTATAGGCAGTTAATAAATTTAAAATATTATTTCCTAGAATTTATAATGATACATTTGACAGCTTTTAAAAATAGAATATTTTCTTTTCTGTGTTTACGTTTTGTTTATACCTCATTTTGTATTTGTGATTTTGTTTATATTTTCTAAAACTCAATCCCAATTGGATAATCTTTTAGCCCCACAAAACCTGTATCTCTGCACCATAATGAAGTCCTGGTAAGTGTTAAACTTGGGTGTGGTGTCTCCATACATGTGTTTGTAAATGCAGCTCTTATTTTAGATGATCTTGATAGAAATTTTATTTTGTTTCTTGTAATAATTTTATTCGGGATAGTATAATGTAATCTCTATCCAAAAAGGAGTTAGAGGTAGACGAATTATCTGGTCAAGAAAGAAAAATAAACAAACAAGAACTCCTGTGTCTTATTAAATTGAATGGCAGTTATTGAACGAATTGATCTTATGTGGTGTAACTTAACATTTACACACTCAGGAATAAATGCAGAAATCTGTGTTCAACATCTGTTTTTATTTTCCTGTCAGCCATGGACAGCGTTCATCATTCTATCCTCGGATAACCCAGGTGTCATCTGGAAACTCTGTATCCCTTGGAAAGGTAGGTTTTCTTCATGGTTTCTCTGGCTCTGCAAACTTGTCTTTGTGCCAGTAGCCTCAGTTTACCTCCCATTAGTCAGGTACAGACCAACCAGATTAGTAATTTTCACAAAATTTTTGTTTTTCCCTTGAATTTAATGAATCACCTCAGGAAAAGTGGAGACACAGAACTACTTAGTGCCAGACCCATCTTTTACCTGAATGCAAAAAAATGGAACTTCTTTGAGAGGTTCTAAATAGAGACATAGCTCAATGAAGAATTAAGGAAGCTTAGTGTTCTAAAGTCTTACTGTCAAAGTCTACATTTCCTTAATTACGCTGATTTCCTGCATAATAATCTGACAATAGACACTTGTTTCCAGTGGATGAAATGATCCATCACCAGACATGAATGAAAGCAGGCCTTACTTTCCTAATGAATTAGTGAAGAGCAATGGAAAGTTTTCTTGCTGCTGTGGGATCCAGCCCTGATATGGGAGGCAACTGGGTAGAAGAAAATAAGTTCCCTGCTGGGCTGAGAAGTTTAGTATCTTCCAAAAACAAGGTAAAATTTGATGGCAATACTTTTCCACCTTTCACGACACATGATAGGCACTCTAAAATGTTTGCTTTATTCTAATCTTTTCCTGTGCAAAAATGTGTGTGGAGATGTTTGCAGTTATGGTGTGACACAGGAAGAGGATACAGTACTTGTAGGATTGTTCACGGCTTGCCTTTCTCTTCAAGTTTGGGCTGGGCCTAGGACTTTTAACTTCTGAAATGTATAATATTTTTGAACCAAACTAGTACATTAGTGAGTGAGTACCATTTCCAATCTTAAACGCCTTCAGAAGAGCCACTTACAAGGGCCCAAAGGAGAACATACGTCAAGTTGAGTATGCCCAAGCTACTACACAGGACATTTTCTGTGATATGTAAGTTGTGTATGTATTTCTCATTAAGAAAAAACATCTACAGGGTAGAATAGTTATAATCATAATTTTTCTTTTCTTTTTTTTTTTTTTTACCTGATATAACAGTTTTGGGGAAAATGCTCAATACTCTTGAAATGTGTTATTTCAAAGAAACACCTTAGTGTGTTTGGACATACAAGTCAAATGGAACATTAAAGCAACTACAGTTACATTTTGTTTATCTGGAGCTAGGAATTTATTTAGGTGGCATAAAGCTGAACAGATTAGTTTGCTAACCATTAAGTATCATTTTTTCAAACAACTCCTGCTGCTCAGTGTCAACTGAGCATCATTTGGGCAAGGAAGTAACCCTTGGCCAGGTGGAAAAAGAACCAGGAGAGAAAACAATTCTCATGCGGTTTATGCAGACTTCTTGCTCTTAATAAATCAATTTACTTTATGTGGTTTTAAAGCAATACTGGGGGATGTGTACTACATACTCTGTCCTCCCACCCCTCCCATCCCAACTTACATGGATTGAATGGTTATTGTGGAATTTGACTTGAGGAGGAACTATTACTCAAAAACCTATGGACAAGGACATATAGATGTGATGTTTAAAGAAGAGGAACAATCTTGTTTACCCAAAATTTGCTTCACCATCTGCTTGCCTTAGTGCCTGCAATTACCACAATTACATAGAGGGTAAGGGTGTGAACATATATTTATTTCCAAGCAAAACATCTACCATTAACTCAGCAGTTTATTAAATCAACCAGCAGAAACTACAATAATTCCAAACCAAACTCAGTATCTTAACTCTGTGTATTAAGAAGGAGATTGGGACAGATCCTCTGCTTTTAAAAGGGTCATGATTTGGATTCCAGACCCATCCTTACATACACTTGGGCTTTTTCTCCTAATTAAATTCTTTTATACTAATACTGTCTGTCTTTGGCTTTAATTACCCTAATCCATTTTATTTTGGCTCCCGGCTTGGCCCTTTTTTTGTCTAATATCTCTAATTTCTCTGTCCCAAAAGCCAGTATTCTAAAAGTATTTTAACTTGCTTCTCTCTTTTTTACAATCCCAGGGAGAAAAAAACAAAACAAACACACACACACACACACACACACACACACACACACACACACACTGCAGCAAGCAGTGTATCTCTTGCACCTTCTGGAGTTTTACAAGATTGCTAAGGCCAGGAGAGATGGACACATTGATTTTGATTCTGAAGAAGTCAGGGAGCATGCATGGTTTGGGGAGCACTATTAGTAGGTACACAGAGGAAGAGCATTCATCCTTGGTTGGAAGAGAGATAGGAGTCCAGAATATATTTTGTCAATCTTGATTATTACCAGGTAGAGACCCACTGCTATTGAAGCTGCATAATCAGAACTGCCCATGTGCTAAGCTCACAGCACAGGAGCACACTGCCCAGGTTTATAAGATTGCCACAGCTTTCACCAAATCTGACCTACTAGTTAGACCTACTAGTAAATCTTGTATCTTTACGTGGATGACTTGTAAGGGCATCACCACTGCTATTGACCAAGTCCTACTTTGCTGAGATGCTCTAACCCCCCTAAAGTCACTTCTCCCTCACTGGTGGTTTTCCTGTTTTGGAAGCCTTTGGAGTATGTCCAAAGTCTTCCTAATTTTGAAGCAAGAGTGAGTGTCTTCCTTGCTCTCTCCAACTCTCAGTTCAAGTGTCTTCTCTTTTGTGAGAATCTTGACCCTGTTTCAAGCACAATTAGGGGCTTTCTCCTCTTTGCTTTGTATGTGCCTATATATGTCTCCAGCCACACTGTACAGTGATGCTTTGTTTCCAGACGTGCCCTCACTCCCACCACACTATAGAAAGTGAGCACTTTATTTATCTCTGTATCCCCAAAGGCTACCTGGACCAGTGGCCTGGTGAATGGTGGTGCTCAATAATATTTGTTGAGTAAATTATTTATAACAGAGTTCTGAACTTATATAACATTTTTCCAAAGCTTCTAAAGTAAGAATTTAACTTATTTAACTATTTATTTTAACTTATTTAACTTATTTAACTATTCTTTAAAGATGTTTTATATTAAAATGTTAATATTTGTTGAGTAAATTATTTATAACAGAGTTCTGAACTTATATAACATTTTTCCAAAGCTTCTAAAGTAAGAATTTAACTTATTTAAGTATTTATTTTAACTTATTTAACTTATTTAACTATTCTTTAAAGATGTTTTATATTAAAATGTAGAGATTACTAAAACTGGTTTCAAAAAACATTTTAGTTCCTACTTCATGTTTGGAATTTGATCTTGTAGTGCTGCTGCTTTGTTGGTGTTCATTTTCACTGTAGAAAAAGTGTACCTACAAAAATTGAAGAGGAGCTCATAGAATAACACCTTTATCTTCTGGGATTGTTTGTTAAAATATTCTGAAGAAAAACTTTCATGGATATAATATACTTTTTCAACCATAGTCCTACTCAGTCATTTTTCAGTTATATGAATAAATGATTAGCACCAATAACAGCATTTCATGTCTATTTACAGAACTGAATTGCATAATTTTTACGTGATGGGGTACATTATTTTGATTGTGTTTAGAATAACTGATATCAAATGCTTAGCTTTCTGTATACATTCACCTCCAGGTTATGTCTTTTTGCTCTGGGCTTCTTCACAATTGAAAATAGAGTTTGCAATGAATGCTTTAAGTATAGGTATGTTACTAGAGATTAAACAAAACAAAGATCCTGCACAGCTCCCTGAACTTGCACTTTTTCCAAGGGCAAATTCTTCTAAGTTATTGTATTGATTTAATTTGCATTCAAATTGCTCAGGACTTCGGTGGTGTATTTTCACTTGAATGATTTGCTATCAAGTGAGGAATGAAGAGATGACATATACAGATTCAAGTGTGGAGCTGAATTCTAAAGTATCTACTGGTTTTAATAGACCATATTAATAACAAAATAAAAAAAATTATGAGAGCAAATGGGGGTTTAGCACTTTTGTTAAATAAATCCTAGAAAATTGAATGGCTTGTGAATTTTTCTGATAAAGTTAATTTTACTTAACATAAGGATTTATGTGTTATACTTACGTATATTTCATTCTGTTGAGTTTTTTAATTGGAAAATTGTGATGAAGTTATAATTTAAGTCAGAAATAGTTGATTTTGATGCATATTAACCACAGAATGCAATAACTATAATTAAATGTTCATTTTATATTCTGTAAAACATATTTAATTTGTGATGTATTTATTATTCTAGCCATCTGAATGCTTAAAATATAAATAGGAAAAATGTTACTCAGTCTGTTTTTTGGCATTCTTATTAATAGTTAAACCTATCTTGGAACCTAAAGAAAATTTTACAGGCAGTAATATTTGTGCCATCATCTGTCACCACACTGTGCCAAATCCTGTCCATGTAACAATGGCTTCTGGCTTTTCTAGGTTAAGAGAGTACAAGTTTCCTATAGCAAATATGCCGAGATTGCATATAAATTCAGCAGATTATATTCATTCTAAGGTAAACTTGATCTGTAGTAGGATATGTGTTCCAAGGGGAAGTGGACAATGAACTTATTCTCTTAGGAACTTCTTATTTCATTTTATTAATATACAAGAGGAAAAAAATGTCTGTTTTATGGCATGGCAGATGGCAACAAGCACCATGCTAACTGTTTAACAGGTGCACAAATATTTTATAAATGAATAAAGGGAGGAAACGTGAATAAGTGAAGTAAGCAGAAAGGCACTGTGGAAATATACCAGGCCCCTGACACTGTGGTGGAGAGGTGGAAATCAACCTCTTCTTTCTTCTTCGAATAAATAAGGATTAAAGTATAAGACGAAAAAGGAGGCTATTACATGGTTAGCAGTTAAAAAGAATAAATAACATCATAGTAGTAAGTGTTGCTTATTTGGAATCAACATTGTACCTGGAATTAAACATTTAATCCTCAGAGGCCTCTTTGTGGGTAGCCACTAATCTTGCCATTATGATGAATTTTGGAAGCCTTATGTGTTTTTTTCCCCCTGGTTTACATTGTATTTTTGTTAGTCCTGGAATCATGTCTAGATCTGTCACATAAGCATACTTCTAGAACACGGCTTCCTTTCTTTATGCAACACTTGGACTAATATTTTATAATTTGGCTTGTTAATTATAATAAATACATTCCCAAGAGAATGCTGCTTTTTAGTTGATTCATTCCCTGATCCTTTTGACTACTCCATAATTAGAGGTAAACCTTAATCATATATCTGTTTTGAGGCTGGAAGGGGAGAACAGACTAAGTACTTACTTAGATGACCCATGGGACATGATGGAAGTTTCAAGAAATGACTGTATTCAAAGAGTTCATGAGGGCAGTGTGGGCGTGAGGGAGCACAGAATTATGAGCATATTATA
>NW_007726472.1:655202-658040 GCF_000696425.1 Galeopterus variegatus
GTAACAAATTATCGTTCTGAAATAGTCCCCAAATCATTGAGCAACAATGAGAATTCAATCGAAAAATAAGTTTTCAGCTTTTATGTATAAATGTGCAAAATTTTTCACTAGTCACATTGAATCACTTTATATAAAGAAAGAATAAGTATTTCATAATACACCGAAAGGACATTGACTCAGGAAACAAGTACAAAGATTTGGTCAAGGCATATAAGTCACACAAATTTAAATACTAGAAGAGAATACTGTACAATGGACAAAAATTAATTTTCCTCAGAAGAAAGTACCATCATGTGTCACTTAACAACAGGAATACGTTCTAAGAAATGTGTCATTAGACAATTTTGTCACTGTGTGAACATCATACACACACCTAGATTTTATAGCCTACTACACATCTAGGCTATATAGTACAGTCTATCGCTTTTATGCTACAAACATGAACAGCATGTTAGTGTATTGACTACTGTAGGCCATAGTAAAACAATGGTAAGTATCTAAATATAGAAAAGGTAGGATAAAAATATGATATAAAAGATTAAAAAAGATGTTACAACTGTTTAGGGCATTTTCCATAAGTGGAACTTGCAAGACTGGAAGTTGCTCCGGTGAATCAGTGAGCGAGTGGTCAGTGACTGTGAAGGCCTAGGACATTATTGCCCAATACTGTAGACTGTATAAACACTCTACACTTAGGCTACACTAAATTTATAGAAAATAAAGTAAATGTACTATGATGCTCAAACAGCTACAGCATCACTAGGGTATAGGAATTTTTCATCTCCATTACAATCTTATGAGACCACACTGTCACTGTAGTCTGTCATTGACTGACACAACTATGTTGTGCATGACTGTACTTGTCAATTGTGTGAAAGTAATTAACATCTCCTCCCACCTAACACACACTTTGTTGTTTATTATGCAGCATTTGTCAATTACAGCTAATTTTCATAATAACTTTATACTATTTGGAAAACTCTTCCTTTGAGGATGAGTCTCCATGTGACTAGGTAATGTGCCTGAGATTACAGAACTAGCAAATGTCCGAGCATCATTTCAAACTCAGATCTTCCTCATTCTGAAATCCTTACTCTTTCAATGAATGACATTAAAACTAATTTTTAGATGTAGATCTATAAAATATAACAAAATTTAGTAATTATTTTGAAAACAGCTCCAAAGTTATGTTACATTTGTATTAGATTTTAGTATCCCCTCTGCTATCAAATCTATATTTTAAAAAGAAATATTTGTAAACAAAAAGGAACATTAATTTATATATCATAGCAGCAGAGAAATAGGAAACTTGTATTTATTGACACCTGTATCTTTTTTTTTTCTATTAACTGTATATAAAGCAAGAGGATGATTACTACAAATACAGAATGAAATTCATTAAATTGTCGGGGTGCTCTCTCAGTCAGCCAGGCCCAGGCTCTGGATTTCCCTGGCTGTGGCCACCGAGTGATCCCCGGTAGACACCCTATCCTCCCTAGGCAGGACCAGATAAGTTGCCCTCTGCAGCGTAAGCTGAAGAAGGATCCCTGAAGGTGGGTGAGTGGACTGCCCACCTATTCAGCCCGCAAAGGAACACTCAGACGCCGCAGGGGTTCCATCAATACCAATAAAATTTTTGCATAACTAAAAGTGACACTCCCCCTTTGCTTCCTCTAGGCACCATCTTGTGTGGAGCATGCAGGTGGGGAACTTAAACAGCTGCCATTTGGTGTGGCCTCCTTTCACCCTAGCAATTGCTGTAGCAAGTGGAGCGGTTGCAGCCCAACATTAAATTAAAGACGGTTTGTAAAGAGATGAGAACTTGTGAAAGAGACTCTAGAAAGGTACTATTAGTAACAATAGAGTATGGGAGCAGGTGGCAGAGAGTGAGGTAGCACATGGTGGTACTGAAAGTATTGGTTGGGTTAAGTATGCAGGTGGGCTATGGATTTTCTGGGAAGGAGAGTGCTTTGTTTAGAAGGTGTGGTTACAAATTATCAGACTATGTGTATATGACAGTTTAATTATTAGAAAACATTTATCTCAAAAAAATCCCACAGAAAATGTGACTTTCATGACTTTTCATATACAAAAAAATCCCCCAGAGAGGTGATTTGCTTTTTGTTTGCTTGTCAAGAATAAAGCTACTCAGATGACTGAAGGGGTAGAGCTGGTAGGAGTGGGAATGGGGACTAATGCTTCAGGATGAACNAAAAATCCCCCAGAGAGGTGATTTGCTTTTTGTTTGCTTGTCAAGAATAAAGCTACTCAGATGACTGAAGGGGTAGAGCTGGTAGGAGTGGGAATGGGGACTAATGCTTCAGGATGAACTAAAAATGTCAGTTGGGAAACTTGCTCAGTCAGGAAAAGTGAGTTTTTACTGTAAATTGTCTCTTGTATCTTCTTAATACAGGACACTATTTATTACTTCTTACCTAGAGTAATTGTTCTCCAAGCTAAACTGATTTTCCTAAGAAAGCCTCTGATCATAGAAGTCCTCTGCTCAAGAAACTCCAATGCTTTCCATTGTATATTGAACAAAGGCAGGGAGGAGGATTAGATTTATTGAATTTCTAGACATGACATAATCCCATTTAACCTTCAGCAAAACTCTGTGAACTAGATAAGACTGTCTTCATGGAGGAGAAACCTGAGATTCAATGAAAGCCAGCAACTTGATATTGAAACTCACACTGAAAGTCAATCGCCATCGGAACGGCATTAAAAGGTGGGATCTTTAAGAGGTGATTGGGCCAGAGGGCTCTGCTCTCATGATCTGATTAATGTTGTTATTGTGAGAGTGGGTTCATTATTCAGGGAGTGAGTTAGTTATAAAAT
>NW_007726472.1:658773-660687 GCF_000696425.1 Galeopterus variegatus
GCTCACATCACATCTCCAGCACTTATCAATGTCTGGCAGATTTCCAGACATATTTGTTGAGTGAATGAATTACAAAGACTGGGTTAATAGGTTTTTATTATTCCGTACTCTGTTTCATAAACTTCATATCCCTACTTAGCAACCATTTACTTACTGCCTACTATATCTGTGTAAAAAATTATATAAGTAATATTATATAAGTAATATAAAGTAAGTATAATATAATATAAATATATAAGTAAAATTATATAAGTAATATTATTGCAATAATATTTGACTACTTTTTTCTGAAGGGCCTCTGAGATCTGGCCCCATATAATGCTTTACTTAAACCATACAGATGCACATTGCTCGCCAAGCTTTTTGTGTAGGTCAAGGAGTTCCAAGTTGTGTTTCTACAACACTGATGATTTCCTGTTTGGGTATATTTAAATTCATGTGATGACGTCAAGACAAATTATAACTACCTTTCTTTTTGTACTCTTTTCAAAATTTTGCATTATAACAACACACAAACACACAAACTGGCATAAACAGTTTTGCATATGCGAACAAATACAACTGACATTTGGTAAGCATGCATCCCAGCTCAAAGGAACAAAAATAACTGGTTATGCAGAGAATCCCTGACTTATGATGTTTCAATTTAGTGATTTTTCAACTTTACGATGTTAGGAAAGTAATATGTATTCAGTGGAAACTGTAGTTCTGGTACCACACAACCATTCTGTTTTTCACTTTCAGTACTGTGATAATAAATTACATGAGCTATTCAACACATTATAATAAAATAGGCTTTTGGCTAGATGATTTTGCCCAACTACAGGTTAATTTAAATTTCTGAGCATGTTTAAGGTAGGCTAAGCTACAATGTTCAGTAGGGGTAGGTTAAGCATATTAAATTCATTTCCAACTTACAATATTTTTAATTACAATGGGTTTATCCAATGTAAACCATCTTAAATTGTAAGCCTGGAAGAATCTGTACAAGAGCACTGCTTATCAGATTTCAATGTGCATGGGAATTGCCAGGGGATCATGTCAAAGTGCACACTCTGATTCAGTAGGTCTGGGCTGGTGGCCTGAAATTCTGCATTTTTAACAAGCTTTCAGTTGTGGCTGCTGCTGTTGGTCCTTGGATCACAATTTGAATAATGAGGTATCAGCCTACTAACCACAACCATTCACTATGTTATAGTCATCGGTAGTTGTGTTTTAAAAGAAAGTAGAGTTAGCTTAAGTGTACATTTATTTCAGGTAATTGTTCTTATACAATTATAAGATTGGTGCTATGTGTGTATATCCTCCAAAATCGATATGTTAAAATCTTAACTCTCCAGGTGATGGTATTAGGAGATGGGACATTTGAAAAGTGATTAGGTCATGGTGGTGGAGCCCTCATAATTAGGATTAGTGCCTTTGTAATTCTACCGGATTAAAAGAGCTAGCTAGTCTTTTTTACCATGTGAGGACACAGCACAAAGGCACCCTCTATGAACCAGAAAGTAGAACATCCACAGACACTGAATCTGCCAGTGCTTTGATCTTGAACTTCCCAAACTCCAGAAGTGTGAGAGATAAATTTCTGTTTATAATTTATAACCTACTCTATTTATGATGTTTTGTTACAGCAGCCCAAATGGATTGAGACACTTGGTAAGCAACTAGAGAGCAGAGAATGAGTCTCTCTCAATTTTGTCTCTTACAGAGTCCATGACAAAGGCACTATAAAATGTATGGCAAATCATTCACATGTGACCATAAACCTCATCAATGTCAATACAGTATACGTCCCAGGGATTCACATGAGGTTAAGAGTCTATGAAAGTAGCAGTCTATGGGTTCAGCAGTTGGAAGTCCAAGGATATCAGCAAGGTGACAGAATTGCTTTAAAGAATGAAATTTAGAACCAGG
>NW_007726472.1:661364-664761 GCF_000696425.1 Galeopterus variegatus
TACGTCCCAGGGATTCACATGAGGTTAAGAGTCTATGAAAGTAGCAGTCTATGGGTTCAGCAGTTGGAAGTCCAAGGATATCAGCAAGGTGACAGAATTGCTTTAAAGAATGAAATTTAGAACCAGGACAATATACAGAACAAATGCAGAATATGAAAAAAAGAAATAATTGCATTATGCTTATTAGTTTCTTTTTATTACAATGCCATGCATATTGCATAGTATAGCACTCTCAGAAAAATTATAGGGCTTCTAAAACTTGGGTCATCAAGCTGTGTTGTCCATGGCTTCCTTTTATTTTCTGGATTATAGCATTTTCCAGTAAATTTTTTTATTAGTAACACCAGTCATTTTCCTAATGAATGTTTGGGATTTTCCAGCAAACAAATGAAAGCACTGAAAAATATAAATACTGTTCTGGGGCAGACAGTGTATCTTGAAGGACCCATTAATTTATGAGCAGGAAAGAACATGAAATGAGGAGCAAACAGTAATGTCTAGACTCATGTGAACGGCTTCTAGGTTTCTAATAAAAAACACACTCAGTTTTATATATACTTAATGAAGTATAATTATAAAGCCAGTAATTATTATGGTGGTTGGGAAGCAGAGTGGTGTAGTGGAAAGAATAATAACTAAGGAAGTAGAAGATCGGAATTGTATTTCCAGACGTGTGGCTCTACAGTCGAGATGCACCATTTACTGTATCTTGACCTCACTTTTCTCCTTAACATAATGAAGGGAACACTAGAAGGTCTTTTCCACTTGTGACAATGTGGGACTCTATGTGACCTATGACAAACTCTGTGCCTACGCTTGTGAGAAGTATACCCAGCAATGATATAAGTTTATTTGTAAAAACTGTTAGGTTCAGGGAGGACCACTTAAGATGGTGCCATCCAAAGATACTCAAAATGGTGGTTTCTGCCATACGTGACTTCCCATAAAATAAAAAGACAAAGGAACTCATAACTGCAACAGAATTCCACATCATTTTTCCCTCCGATCCTACTTTGCATACTAAGGGAACCGATAATCGTAAACCTGAAAACCACCTGATTAACATAAGGCCTCAACAACTCCCATCTGATATGTCATTTAACTCCTCATTAACATAAGCTATGGCCAATCAGAACAACACAACTCACCGCAAAAAAGAAACATGAGCTCAACCCCCGAGGGGGAGAAGAGGCTAGGTTCTGTCCCTATGCCTCTGCTGTGCTGCCTGTGCCAATAAAGTCCTTTTAGCCTGAGTTTTTGCCTCAGTACCAATTCTTTCCAAATCTTTCAAAAACTTTTTCTTCACAAATCTATATTTTCCTCCTTTTTTGATTTGTTTTATGCACTACCCCACCATTAGCCATTTATTAAAAGAAGGGGTGTAAAAGATGTTTTAGACCCTATCCTTCCCTCCATGAGCATAGTATTTCCTATGCAGAGAGGAAGTGATGTGAAGACACATATAGAAATGTAAGAAAAGTTAATGTATAAGTGTTCAATGGATAGCCCTGATTATAATACACTCACAATTTAAGTGTAGTTGTTTGGCTTTTTGTAGGGAATACGTGTGTAGAGGTCTTAAGATGTGCTCAGAGTCCTGAAAGACTTGAAGGAATTTAATACAGAGGGAAAGAAAGGCAATCTAAGCAGGTAAATAGCACATGCCAGAGATCTATTTAAGAAAACAATTCTTAGATATTATTCTCTCAGGCCACATTTCCCCCTCGATTCTCCTACATATCGATCCCTTCTATTTTGCTACGTCTCACCTTTATCTTCAAGGCTTAGTTATATATAATTTTCTTTTTAAAGCCTCACATAAGCTACAGACTACTACTTCCCAGAGTGTTTCTTCAAAAATTATTTTGCCTGATAATAATAGGTAGCATGTGGAAAAAACCAATTATTGTGTTGTAAGGATTGTCTATGTAAATAGCAAAATCATAAAAAAAAATTGGGATGATAGTAATATTATAGAAAATGACATTGGATTGTGAGGTAAAATCTTCAGGAAATGAGGAGCAGTTATCTCTAGGATCAGTAAGCAACTTAACTAAGGAGAGTTAATCGCTTGACAGGTGATTGAAACTGGAGTATTTAGGGAGGACAGCGTGGGACACGTAATCTTATCCAGGTCCAAGGGTAAGAGGGGGCACTCTTTGGCCACGCCAGTCAGGAACAAGGGGACACCTATCCTAATCCAGGCCCAAGGGGTGTGGGAGAGCAAGCAGTTAATATTTGACAGACCTTAAGTAAGCAGAACCATCAGGTGACAGATCAGTTTTCATGAATGCATTGAGGTGAAATTGTAAAGCAGGGAAAGTAGGAAATCTTGCTGATGACTGACTGGAGGGCCCAAGGAAAAGGAGCTTGGGTGTTGATAAGCAATTTATGGGGTTTAGAAAAGGTATATACAGAGTCCTATGGATTAGGCAATATGGAAGTTATAGAGGACTTGTATTTGCACAATTTTACTTAGTAATGGGAGTAAAAGCCCAGTTGGAGGTGAATGGAGAAAGACTGAGAAGTGAGAAAATAAATATAATGACTGGCCAAAACTTGAAAAACTTTGCTGTTGGAAGCCACAGAGAAATGAGGCATTGGGTCAGAGATGTGAGGTGTCATCGTAGTTATTATTGACATTATTTAACTGGCAGGAAAGAAGGTGTGTTTATAACCTGGTAAAAATCATCTTGAAGCGAAAGATTAACATATAGGAGAAGGAGAATGCAGTGACAGGAGTGAAGTTTCTGAGTGGATGAGAAAAGCTGAACTCTACAGTTGAAGTGTATGGATTGATCTTTGAATCAATAGTACTCTATTTAAGAAGTTTACATACAGTTTTTATTTCATTGCAACAAAAACCCTATGATGTAGGCACAAATATGTTCCAATTTTACATATAAGAAAATGAGTCATGGAAAATTTAGCAAAGATTAAGCAGGTTGCTTATGAAAACTCTTTATACTCTAGAAGGGAAAGTTGAACTGAAGTGAAAACAAAAATTTGTAAACCGGAATAGACACCATGGAATGGATGCCTGAAGAATACTCTTAAAGTCTTCTTTCTGGAACAAAGAGAATCTCAAATACCTCTGGTAGAGGTAGAGCATGTAGATTGTTAGAATGCTATTCTTTCAATCCATCCAAACTTAAATATGTTTTACTTTGCTATTGCAGCTAAAAATATTTTCATAATTCTAGTTTGTTAATTATTTATAATTTTAAATTTGTCTTCAGGGGTTGAAATTTGAGCCCATAGGAGATTTAAAAGAATGTAAAATAGACTCAGATGGTTTCCTTTCCTTTCCTTCCTTTCTTTTCTTTTCTTTTTTCTTTTCTTTCTTTCTTTCTTTCTTTCTTCTTTCTTTCTTTCTTTCTCTCTCTCTCTCTCTCTC
>NW_007726472.1:665761-668859 GCF_000696425.1 Galeopterus variegatus
TCTCTCTCTCTCTCTCTCTCTCTCTTTCTTTCTTTTCTTTCTTTCTTTTCCTTCCTTCCTTCCTTCCTTCCTTTCTCTTCCTTCCTTCCTTCCTTCCTTCCTTCCTTCCTTCCTTCCTTCCTTCCTTCCTTNCTCTCTCTCTCTCTCTCTCTCTCTCTCTCTCTCTCTCTCTCTCTCTCTCTTCCTTCCTTTCCTTCCTTCCTTCCTTTCTTTTCTTGGTGGCTGGCCTGTTCAGGTATCTGAACCGTTGACTTGCTGTTATAACACTATGCTCTAAACAGCTTAGCCAACAAGCCAGCCTGAAATGATTTTCAAAAGAAAAACTGTTTATTACTTGAGCTGTATCAACATCTTTGGAATAAGTGTGTATTATTCAAGGTATTTCAAAAAATAAACCAAACATCATACTGTTTTATAAATTTCAATATATTTGATGAAAACTCAGTCATTTTGTTTTGTGTTCATATTTATGAAAGTCCTACAGACCCTAATCCAGTAGCATGTGCTAATCTGTAAGGTTTTGAGAACTGGGGTGATGTGTATCTTTCATATTGTTTCATTATTAACAATTAGTATAGTGTGTGTGTATATATATGTATTGAATTGCAGAACAATTCATTCTCATTAATAAAAAATATGTATTTTGTAATAGCTTCAGCTTTAGAGTGATTTCTATTAAATTATATCTCATTTCATTTTACCCCCCAAAGTCATACATAACTACTAAATGAATAAAATTCTCCTAAGAGAAACATTAAGTGTTTACTGAAGATGTTTAAAAATTTGTATTGATATAATTTCCATGGAATAGAAATTCTTTCATTTCAGAAACAAAAATTCAAAATTAAAGTCATGTGACTTGTACATATATCAACATTTCTGTGTTTGATTTGCTCAGCTTCTGTTTAAATGTTAGTAAGAATCAATGAATACAAGTATTCATTCACTCATTTATTTATTCATTCATTCACACAAAGATGTGACCTAGAAAAAACATAAATTAATTGTTAAAATAATCAAAACAAATTATTCTGTGACTAAAGACATAACACATAAGGAAGCAGGGAATTATTCTTGGGTCTATAAAATTACTTCTGACCACTAGGAATGTAATAATTACAAAATATAATTGAAATTTGCTATAAAGTGATATTAGGATAGGGTTTATCATATTATTTAAAATCTCAAATACTTTTTATAGTATTAGAATTTTTATTTCATTTAGGGAAACAGACGTTACAAGAAACTCAAATTTGTGCAATAGAACATTTAAATGGATCTTGAATTTATATAATCAAAATAATGAGAAAATCCCAAAGATAATAAAAAAATTCAACATTAACTTTCTGTTGGAAATATTTGACTCATCCATCTTGTCTTGCTTCTAATTATGCTAAATATTTATAGCTGAATTTCGAGTGACATATTTCTATATAGCATGTTGACTATTCTGATGTACAAATAAAAGTTTTTTCTGGTCTTTGGAGTGATAAAGGCCATGGTCACACAAAGTCAAATAACTCAATTAAATTAAATGGCTGATGTGTTTTTTTATAACATTATAAGATTACTTACTTTTAAGTAGACAACAGAACATTGTTTAGCTGATATTATTAACCATAAATTAAGGAAGATATTCTAAAATGGACTCCCCAGCAATAATTTTTTCATGTTAGATAGGCACAAAGTTTTCTGTATTTTATATATTAGTATATAAATTCAATGTGTCGTGGCTGCAGTGGTCTTCATGAGTGGGATTTAGTAGTCTCAGCATAAGGGATAATGGTCCTAGTTAGTNCAGTGGTCTTCATGAGTGGGATTTAGTAGTCTCAGCATAAGGGATAATGGTCCTAGTTAGTCTTACTCATCTCAAAGAGTAATTCAGATTTAGAAAAATGTAGATTGCATAACAGAATATTTATTATTGGCTTAGTTTTCTATAAAAATACATTTTTACTAAATATGCAAAAAGTTAACTGGATAATAATATTTTAATATTTTTTATGCACACATCTACATACACAAAAACAATGCTCAAAATTAAATATTTCTGTTTCCATCCATAAAGCAGCAACTCCTACAGGGCACAACCTCTTAATCTACACAGCTTAAGTAGAAAATCCATATAAAACATTTTTTTTCAGACACTGGACAATTAGCAGAGCATGGCTGTATCCCTGTGAGAAAGGAAAACAGAAGGCTAGGCTTTCTACATGAAGGCCATTCCTAGACCCTGCCCAGGTAATTAAAATTGGTGAGGGGGTTCATAATATGGGGAACTCCATAAATAACAGAGATGCACAGAGAAAGTACTTTGGAAACATGGACATGGATCCCTTTAAATTTCTGCTTGACTATCATTCTGTGCATGCGTGAGGCAAATCCATGAGGTGAGGCAAAGCAAAGCTTCAGGCAAAAGACCAATGACCAGGAACTTAGAGCAGACAACTCCCAGAGCTCATGCAGCACTTACACTCATTCAAGTTCCCACCAACCAGAGCAAGAAGAACTCGTTGAACACACATATGGCTTTCAGTAGAGACCCCAAAAGGATCATGCCTGAGTAGTAAGACTAAACTATTTCAGAAAAGAAAACATGTCAGAGCCAGTTGTAGCAAATCTTAAAAACTGGCCTTGAAGGGATCAAGCAGGTCTGCAAGTAACTTAACTCCCTGTCACAACAAAATTCAACATTTTAAAAAGGAACACAATAAAATAAAGCACTCAGAGTATAAAATCCACAATGTTCAGCATATAATACATATGATACTAGAAATTTACAGAGCAGATAGATATAATTCATAACCAGAAGAAATATCACTTAATGGAAACAAACTAGAAATGATAGAGATGATGAATTTAGCAGGCAAAGACCTTAAAACACTTCTTGGGGAATATTACACATGTGTTCAAAGATTTAAAAGAAAACATGAACATAATAAACAGAGAAAATGGAATTTTAAAAAAGAACTAAGTGGGGCTGGCCCATGGCTCACTTGGGAGAGTGTGGTGCTGATAACACCATGGCTTCGGGTTTGGATCCCATATAGGGATGGCTGGTTTGCTCACTGGCTGAGCGTGGTGCTGACAATACCAAG
>NW_007726472.1:670549-676805 GCF_000696425.1 Galeopterus variegatus
ACACACACACACACACACACAGACACACACACCTGTCTCACAAAATCATATGATAATCAAATTAGTAAAAATCAGTAATGAAGAAAAAGGTTAGATGGAACCAGAGAAAAGAAGATACATTACTTATGCAAGTCAAAGGCAATGAAATAATATAAAGTGCTGAAAGAAAACAAAAAAAGGTCAACCTAGAATTATATGCACAGAGAAAATACCCTTCAAAAATTAAATAAAGAAATAATAAAAAATAATAAAAATGAATAGTAAAGATAATAATTGATAAAATATAATTAGGCAAGCAATAGAAACAATCAGTAGAACTACAGGCAAATTCTGTAAAATGAATTGTCTTGGCATCTTTGTTGAGTATCAGTTGACCATAAAGATAAAGTTTATTTCTGCAATATTATTTCTATTCCATTGATCTATATGTCTTTTCTTATTCCAGTCTCACTCTGTCTTGATTACCACAGCTTTGCAGTAAGTTTTGAAATATGGTAGTTTGAGCTGTCCAACTTTGTTCTTCTATTTTAAGGTCATTTTGACCATTCTGGATCCCTTGCACTTTTACATAAATTTGAGGACCAGCTTGTCAATTTCTGACAGAGAAATCTGGGATTCTGATAGGGAATTAATTGAATCTGTAGATCAATGTGGGGACTAATACTGTCTTAATAATATTAAGTCTTCTGACCCATGATCATTGGTGTCTTCACATTTCTTTAAATCATTTTTAATTTCATTCAACAATATTTTATAGCATTCAGTGTACAAGCCTTTCATATGTTTTATTAAATTTATTTCTAAATATTTGTTGATGTTATCGCAAAAAGAATTACTTTTTAATTTTTTTTAGAATTTTCACAGTTTATATATAAATCCAAATAATTTTTGCATATTGATCTTGTATCTTGCAACTTTGCAGAACTTGATAATTCTTTAGTGAATTTTTAAAAATGTTAAAAATTTTAAGAATTTTTAATTCTTAGAAATTGTATACAGGTATAAGGTCATGCAATTTAAAAATAGAAATAGTTTTAACGTGTTTTCTAATCTGGATGCTTTTTATTTATTTTTCTTGCCTCAATGCCCTGAACAGAACCTCTGGTATAATGTTGGGTAGACCTGGTGACAGAAGATATCCTTGTCATGTTTCTGATGTTAGAGAAAAAGCATTCCAACTTCACTATTAAATCTGAAGTTTGTTGTGGGATTTTCATATCCCTTGACCTTGGCATTAGGACACTGTGTTGTAACCACTGAGCGAACCAACCAGTCCTTTTCCATGAGCAACTGAGAAGAATGTCTTCTGCTACTGTTGGCATGGTGCTCCACAGATATCTGTTAGGTCTAATTGTTTTATAGTGCTGTTTATGTCTTCTATTTTCTTGTCGATCTCTTCTTTTTTTATTCTATCTGTTATTGAATACAGAGTGCTGAAGCCTTCAACCATAATGTTTGAATTGTTTATTTCTTCTTCAGTTCTGTCAGCTTTTACTTCATGTATTTTCAAATTTGTTCTCAGTCGTATATATGTATAATTGCAATATCTTCTTGATGGACTGATATTTTTATCATTATGAAATGTCCAACCTTATCTCTAATAACGTTTTTGTTTTAACATATATTTTCTCTGGTATTGCTGTTGTCACTCATTCTCTTTTATGGTTTTCATTTTACGATACTCATATATACCTTTCTATCCTTTCACTTTAAACCTATTTATATCTTTAAATAGAGAGTGTACCTTTTGTAGATAGCATACATTTGGGTTTTGTCTATTCAATTCAATATAATAATATTCCCCGTTGTTTGAATCGTTAAGTTCAATCACACTTACTGCTCTTATTGATGTCATTAGATTTACATCTGCCTTTTGCTTCATTTTCTATATATCTCATGTTTCTTTTGTTTTTGATTTTGTTTTTGGTTCTTTACTTCATCCTATTTTCTTATTCTTTATTAATGGGATATTTTAAACTTCAACATTTTAATTATTTTAATAACTTTTGATTATACTTTTTGACTTATTGCTTAGTAGTTGATACAGGTATTACAATATGTGAGAGTACTTCAAAAAGTTCATGGAAAGATTCCTATTATCTGTTAATTCTATTTTTTCACGAACTTTTTGAAGTACTGTTTTATATCTTAACCTATCAGAATTGACTTCAGACTTATATTCCCTCAGTTCCAATTACAATTAAAGTTTTAATCCTATATAGCACCATTCCTGAAACTCTCCTTTTAGGTTGACATTGTTACACATTTCTATATATCTTTGTACCTATTAATTCACCACTTCCCCACCTTTTCTCCTCCCCTCTCCTCCAGGTATCTGGTAACCATTACTCATGTCTTATCTGGTAACCATTATTCATTATTCTATGCTCTATTTTACAAGAACCATTGTTTCCACTGTTTTTTTCTTTTGTTTTGTTTTGTTTTTAGTTTCCACATATGAGTGAGATCATGCGGTATTGTCATACTTGTTTTTCTGTGCCTGACTTCACTTAAGATGATGGTCTCCAGTTCTATTCATGTTGCTACAAATCATAGGACACGCACATGCACACAACATGCACACACGCACACGGGAGTATACACATGCACACTAACACACACGCACATGCACACAACATGCACACACGCACACGGGAGTATACACATGCACACTAACACACACGCACATGCACACAACATGCACACACGCACACGGGAGTATACACATGCACACTAACACACACGCACATGCACACAACATGCACACACGCACACGGGAGTATACACATGCACACTAATGCACACGCACATGCACACATACACACGCAAGTATACACATGCACACTAACGCACACGCACATGCACACAACATGCACACACGCACACGCGAGTATACACATGCACACTAACGCACATGCACGCACACCACACACATACACACACAAACACACACCACCATCCATCCAATTTGCCTCCTCTTCCAGTCAGAGGAGGAGCAATTAGCAAGTTCACTGTGTTGCACAACTCTGGAGTGGGGGACAGAGGAGGGTCACTGCTCACGGTGTAGCCCATGACATATTCCAAAACCACGATATATTAGGGTCTAGGTGTTTTGGTGCTTTCAATTTAATAAGTGAACCAGTTAAAATTGCTGATTTTAAGAATATCTGGATTCCTTGTTTTACATATGTATATCTGAAACTGGGTAATTTATATTGCTTACGGTTTCAGAGGCTGGGATGTCTAAAGTCCATGGAACACATCTGGTGAGGATCTTCTTTGGTGATAGTTTTACAGCAATGCAGAGGTTTCACATGGCAGAAAATGGCAGAACAGGGAGAGAAAGATTATCATGTGTTCTCCTTTTAAAGCCCTCATAACCATGCCCATGACCACCATTATTAATCCATTCGCTAGGCATGGTCCTCAAAATCTAATCACCTAGTCAAGACCCCACCTTTCAATTATCATAAAAGGATTTCCCACGTTCTTTACACTGTCATGGTGGGGACTAAATTTTGAGGGGACATCAATCCACAGCAAGACCCTTTGCCCATTTTTTAATTGGAGTATTTGGGTTTCATTTTTGCTGTTCAGTTGTTCAAGTTTCTTATATTTTCTGGATATTATCCCTTGTCTGATATGTACTTTGCAAAGACATTCTTCCATTGTGTAGTTTGTTACTTCACTTTGTTGATTGTGCCCCTTGCTGTGCAGAAGCTTTTCAGTTTGAAGCGGTCCATTTGTCTATTTTTGCTTTAGTTGCCTGTGCCTTTGTAGTTTTGCTCAAAATATCATTGCCCACTCCCACTTCATGTAATGTTTCCCTTATGCTTTCCTTTAGTAGCTTCATGGTTTTGGGTCTTAAATTTAGGTCCTCAATCCACTCTGAGTTGATTTTTTTGTATATGGTGAGAGATAGGGGTCTAGTTTCAATCTTCTGAATATATATATCCAGTTTTTCTCAACACCATTTATTGAAGAGGCTGTCCTTTTGCCAGTGTATATTTTTGGCACCATTGTCAATAATCAATTGGCTGTAAGTGCATGGTTTAATTGCTGGGCTTTCTATTCTGTTTCATTGGTCATTCTGTCTGTTTTTATGCCATGCTGTTTTGGTTATTATAGCTTTATAGTACATTTTGAAGTCAGGTGCTGTGATATCTCTAACTTTTTTCTTTTTGTTCAAGATTGCTTGGCTATATGGGGTCTTTTGTGCTTCCATATAAATTTTAAGATCACTTATTCTATTTCTGTGAAGAATGTCATTGGTATTTTGATAGGGATTGCCTCAGATCTGTAGATTGCTGTGGGTAATATAATCACTGTGGTGATATTAATTCTTCCAACCCATGAATACAGGATATTTTTCCATTTATTTGTGTCTTCTTCAAATTTTTTTACACCAATGTTTTATGGTTTTCATTGTAGAGGTTTTTAATCTCCTTGGTTAAACTTACTCCTAGGTGTTTTATATTTTGGGATAGCTATTGTGAATGGGATTGCTTTCTTGATTGCTTCTTTAGACATTTTGTTATTAGCATATAGGAAAGCTATTGATTTTTGTTCATTGATTTTGTATCCTGCCATTTTAATGAATTCATTTAATAGTTTTAGTAACTTTTTGGTGGAATCTTTAGGGTTTTCTATGTGCATGATCATGTCATCTGAAAATAGGGATAGTTTGACTTTATCTTTTTTAACTTGGATGCCCTTTATTGCTTTCTTTTACCTTATTGTGCTAGGTAGAAATTCCAGTACTATGTTGAATAAGAGTGGGGAAAGCAAGAATCCTTGTCTTTTTTCAGATATCAGATATGTTGAATAAGAGTGGGGAAAGCAAGAATCCTTGTCTTTTTTCAGATGTTAGGGGAAAGCCTTTATTTTTTGTCAGTTCAGTATGATATTATGTGTGAGTTTGTCATATATGGCCTTTATTGTGTTGAGGTACATTTCTTCTATACCTAATTATTCGAGTGTATTCTTTATCGTGAAGTGGTATTGGAATTTATTAAATGCTTTTTCTGCATCTATTGAAATGATTATATGTTTTTTTCCCCTTCATTCTGTTGATGTGATGTGTCACACTTATTGATTTGTGTATGTTGAACCATCCTTGCATCCCTGGGATGAATTCCAGTTGATCATGGTGACTGATCTTTTTAATGTGTTCTTGGATTGGGTTTGCTGTCTTTGCTGTGGATTTTCACATCTATGTTCATTAGGAATATCAGTCTGTAGTAGTTTTTTTGGTTGTGCCTTTTTCCAGTTTTGGTGTGAGGGTAATGCTGGCCTCATAGAATGAGTCTAGAAATATTCCCTCCTCTTCAATTTTTTGGAAGGGTTTGAGAAGAATTGGTATTTGTTCTTTAAATGTTTGGTAGAATTCAGCAGTGATGACACCTGGTCCTTGGGTTTTCTCTGCTGGGGGACTTCTTATTATTGCTTCAGTTTCATTACTCTTTATTGGTCTGTTTAGGTTTTTGAATTCATGATTCAACCTTGGTAAGTTGCATGTGTCCAAGAATTTATCCATTTTGTCTAGGTTTTCCAGTTCGTTAGTATATAATTATTTGTAACAGTCTCTTGTGTTCCTTTGTATTTCTGTGTTACCAGTTGTACTGTCTCCTTCATTTCTGATTTTATTTGTTTGTCTTGTCTTCATTGGTCTAGCTAAAAGTTTATCAACTTTGTTCATCTTTATGAATAACCAATCCCTTTTTGCTTTCTATTGGCCAAAGATAAGATTTTTACCCTTTACCTTTACATGTGTGTGGTTTGTAGCCTGCTAATACACTTCAGAAACTCTGTTTTTCAGCCTCACATTCAGTCAGTGGTTAGTAAGTTGGAGGGTCTCTTTCTGTTTATTTGTGAGAGGACGCTGTTTTGGGCATGCACATAGTCTTCCAGAATGGTAGCAATGAGTGTGATTTGTCAGAAGTTTTGTTTAAGCTTCTAGTGCCAGTGAATGTTCACCCTTTTTAGATGGGTCTGTGTGCAGTTTGGGGAAAGCTAGCAAGTCTTCCTCCCAGTTTTGCTCTGATTTCTTCTGAGTAGATGCAACCTAGTGCATGCACACAGACTTCCTAACTCCTAAACTGACTTTGATCCCAGGAGTGCTCTTTCCGGCTGTTTTTTCTTGGTTTTGCCTATTACACTTGTGGCTGCTCTGCCATTTTTCTCCTGTGATTTTCTCCAGGCTTTTCTTAATTGCTGTCCACCAATACCTCCATTACACTTAAGCATGGAGTTCTCT
>NW_007726472.1:678041-678862 GCF_000696425.1 Galeopterus variegatus
GTCCTAGAGCAACTAAATATTCATATGGGAAAAAATGATTCTCAACTGTTAACTTACATCACACACAAATATTAACTTGAATCATAGACCTGAATGTGCAAAAAGTATAAATCCTCTAGAATACTTAGAAGAAAATTATTGTGAACTTAGATTAAGCAACAGTTTCTTAGGCGAGTTCCCAACTCATGAACTATGAAAGAAAAAAGTTGCTAAATTACACTTTATTAAAAATAAACTTTTCTCCTGTTTGAACTCTACTGTTAAGAAAATACAATAAAAGCCACAGAGTAGGAAACCTCTTCACAAAATATAGCCGTCAAATAATTTATATCCAGATTACATAACAAATCATTGCAACTCAGTAATAAAAAATTCAGGAACCCAATTAAAAATGGGTAAAAACCATTGACAAAAGCTTTACAAAATAACCTACCCGAATGGCCAATAAGCCTGTCTATAAGTTGTTCAACTTTACTGCTCATCAAAAAATGCAAACGAAAACCATAATGAGATATCTTAATACACACGTTAGAAAGGCCAGCGTTAAGTGAACTGACAATGTTGGAGAGGATGTGCAGCAAATGGAACTGTCGTGTATTTCAGAGCTACAGCCTCTTTGGAAAATAGCAGACAATTTATTGTAAAGTTAAATAAACACTTATATTTTGATCTAGCAACACCATTTCTAGAAATTTATTCCTCCAAAATGGAAATATTCATCTACAGAAAGAATGTTAATCATAGCTTTTTCCCTAATAGCAAAAACTGGAAGCAATCCAAACATGAAGTGACAGGTGAGTCTATAAACAAATTGTAGTATA
>NW_007726472.1:680306-681115 GCF_000696425.1 Galeopterus variegatus
GCAAGCTAAAGCATGAACGTAGGAACAGAGAACACAGTTTTGAAACTGAGTTCAAATCCCAGTACCACTACTTACTTTGTCCTTTTATAATACTAAACCTCAGCTTTCCTATTTGCCAAATAGATCAGATAGTTTGTACTTAATAGGGTTGTTTTGTGAATAAAATCAGATGATGTATGTAAAGACTGTACCTTAATCCCTGAAAAAAAGAAAGTATTCTGAAATGACAGCTAGCAATTTCTCATTGTCAAGTCTCCTTGCTTTCACCAATGGAGTACTTGTTTAAGAAATTTGATGCATTTACATATTTATTGTATAAAATTCAAACATTGTCTTACTTTAGAAAATATATTCTATTTGGAATTCAAAGTACACGTTTGTAAAATTTTTTATGAGATGACTTCTCAAATAACCTTACAAATTTTCCAATTTCCAAAGTAAGGATAAAATCCAATAAAAATTTCACATCTCTTATGTAGCTCTCTAATTACTGCCCCCATCTGCTAATTTCTCCTGTATTATAAAATCAGTGATATAGATGTCTGTGTATCAAAGGAGGCCCTAGACTAAGGCATTGTCAAGGAGGATGGACAGAAGTGAGGAATGGATTTCAGAGATACCTGGGAACACACATGAACTGATCAAACCTTTGAGAGACCTTGGACTGGGAGACAGGGATTTATGAAAGAGGAGCTTCAGTCACATGTTTGAGATTTGGCTTTGTTTTTGTTTTAATATTTGGATATTATTCCACACTGAACCCATGAAAGTAGGAGCATTCCTATTTCATTCACCCTAAAACCTCAACA
>NW_007726472.1:682425-700953 GCF_000696425.1 Galeopterus variegatus
TTCCACACTGAACCCATGAAAGTAGGAGCATTCCTATTTCATTCACCCTAAAACCTCAACACTTCTTTCCGTACTTGACACACACTAGTTTTGGTAAGTATCTGCTTAATAAATACACTTAATTATAATTATACATTTCATAATGCTTTATGTTATTAACCTACCATGTTCCCTTGATTATAATTTGAGTGCTGTACAGAAGTTATATATCTGCATGTTACTCCATTTTGAACCGATGTATTACTTAGCATAATATTTGTTGTAAGAATAGCTTCATTCCTAACATCCAAATGTTGGAGACAGCTCAGATGCCCAGCAGTGATGAGTGGATAACAAATTGTGCTGTATACACTCAGTGAAATACTACTCAGCTACAAATAAACACATAAAATATTCTAGAAGAAAAAAATTCTCCCAAGTTGTAGAGGGAACGTTCAAGTCTCTTCAAACTTAAACTTAAATAAATAACTAAATAGTACTCCATCTATCCAATAGCTATTGGTTCAAATCCAGTGTCTTTAAAATAGTGTACATGGTCTTCCACAACCTGCTTTCTGGCTATTACTTGAGTTTTATAACTTTCTACTTCAGTTTTCTCTAAATTTTATACCCTTGTTTTGTGGTGTTTTCTCTGTGTGGAATTTCCTTCTTTGCTGCATCTGTCAAACATATACATAGCAAACACACATGTAAATAATCTTATTCATACTTTAATGATAAACATTAACTGAGTATTATTTAACTTTCCAAGTTATTCTTGCTCTTAGAATACATCTCTGGCTCCTGGAGCCTGGATTAGGAGTTGTCTGAGTCATTAGAACTCCCTGGGCATAGCTTGCTTGTCACACCTCTCACATTTCATTATAATTATACCTTGAAAAGTCTCTCTTTCCACTAGGCTGTGAAGGCACAGGTAAAGTTTTATTCCTCTCTCTACTTCTATATCTCCTACATGGCCTGGAGCATTTAGTGTTCTGTAGTCATCGAGTGACATATATGAGTTGATATTGATATATATTTCTTTCTAAATTCCTGAGAGAGGAGTCTGTAGAACAAAGCAGCTGCAGCCCAACAGGAGTAGAGTATAGTTGGTTAGAAGTTAATTAGAGAGTTTCCGCTAGTGAACTTTACTATCTACGTGCGTCATCAGGGGTTCTCAGCTCTAATGTCATTATCAATTTTCAAGCAAAATCTTTCCTCTGTACTCTCACCATCAATTATGTATAAAATGATCACAAAAGGTATTTATGATATTTATTTTTACTATAATGGAAAATGCCATGATTATAATGTCTTAATTCATTCAGTAGAGGCAACATAAGGTAGTAGAATGATTATTTTCTTTTATACTTGTAACAACTAGAATTTATCTGACCACAGATGAATTAAACTAAATTAAACTAAAAAGATCCTTTCTCTGAAGTAGTTGTATGGGAAGAATATGCTTGATTTTTAAGAAATTGATAAGCTATTTTGAAAATTGGCTGTACTATTTTACATAGAGACCAACAATGTGTAAGTGATCCAGTTTCTTAACATCCTCACCAGAATTTGCTAGTCGCTATATGTTTTTATTTTAGCTGCTCTAGTAGTAGTGTAATGATAGCCCATAATGGTCTTAATTTGCAATTCCCTAATGGTTAGTGTTGTTTGACATCTTTTCATGCATTTATTTGCCATCTGCATATCTTCTTCAGTGAAATGTCTCTTCATGTATTTTGCCCATTTTCTAATTAGATGTTTGTTCTTTTCTATTATTGACTTTTCAGATTTCTTGACTGTGTAAAAGTCAAAAACAGATAATATTTCTTAGAAATGCATATAAAGGTAGTAAAACTCTAAAATAAAGAAAAGGGCATAAACATGAATATATGTTTAATAATTTATTATAAAGTAGATACTGGTGTAAAGAAAAAGTGCTCTTGCATCAAGATGAGAACATTGATTGCATCCCAGGGGGCTTTGCCAGACCTTCCTGATCACAACTCCCTTTTTCCCTTCCAGCTTTAATAAGTATCCTGACTTGTATGTAATTATTTACATATTATTTCCTTGCTTTATTTTAGAGTTTTACTACCTTTATATGCATTTCTAAGAAATATTATCTGTTTTTGACTTTTACACAGTCAAGAAATCTGAAAAGTCAATAATAGAAAAGAACAAACATCTAATTAGAAAATGGGCAAAATACATGAAGAGACATTTCACTGAAGAAGATATGCAGATGGCAAATAAATGCATGAAAAGATGTCAAACAACACTAACCATTAGGGAATTGCAAATTAAGACCATTATGGGCTATCATTACACTACTACTAGAGCAGCTAAAATAAAAACATATAGCGACTAGCAAATTCTGGTGAGGATGTTAAGAAACTGGATCACTTACACATTGTTGGTCTCTATGTAAAATAGTACAGCCAATTTTCAAAATAGCTTCTCAATTTCTTAAAAATCAAGCATATTCTTCCCATACAACATAGCAATTGCACCATACTTATCCCAGAAAGATGACAATTTATGATAGTGGCTTTATTTGTTATAGCCCCAAACTGAAAACAGCCCACCTAAGACTAAAGTAAGAGCAAAATATGAAGAAACACCTCTGCTCCCACTATGAAACATGAGACTTCAATTGAGTATATCAGCAATAGCAATATATCATGGGAGAGGGGTGGGCACATGACACAGGCATGAAGAATCTGATGAAATATAGAGGTAGAACAGGAACACTAAAGACAAACTCTTCAGCACCCCAGACATCACACTAAGCACAAGGTAGCAGCAATTCACCACTAGAGATACTAAAGCCTGTAATGTGCTTAATGTTACTAAAGCAATATCAAGGCCAAAAATCACTCAAATACAAAAAAGCATTGACTTAATCCCTGAAAATAACAATCTGGCATGAGAAGAGGCATTTGCTCTTCCAGGAAAAAATGGTATTGACTTCGGTCACTACTATTTTCACATAAAATAGCCAGCGTTCAATCACAGACTAGGAGACACAAGAAACAAGGAAAAATTAACCTGTCATCAAGAGATAAATTAGTTATTAAATCATACCTAAGGAGGATCCAAATGTTGAAATGGTCAGAAAAGTACTTTAAATAACTGAGGTTAAAAAGTGGGGATAGAACTTTTCAGCATTCCGGCCCTTCCTCAAATGTAAGTAATCTCTCCTCTTATTCAGTCCAGGGTCCAGAAAGCAGGCAAATTTCCTGTCCCTTCTAAATTCAACCAATATATACTTTGCATCAGTGCAGAGTCTATGGAGTCTAGGGTAGATGGGATTTCTGTCCCATCTCTCCTCCCATGGTGGCAGCAGAAATTTGCCTTATATTGGCGAATGACACTAGGAATGAGTTTCTTACCCCAACCTCAGCAATAGTTAGCTGTATTAGTGCATAATATAGGAAAGGAGGGTTTCTTGTCTCTCCTCCAGTAGCAGCAAATTTTGTCTTGAAATCAGCACAGTCTTGACTGTGGGAGAGTTACTTGCCTTTTCTCTAGAGGAAGTGTTTTTTTCTTGTTTGTTGTTTTTGGTGGCTGGCTGGTATGCGGATCTGAGCCCTTGATATTGGTGTTACCAACACCATGCTCTAACCAAGTGAGCCAATGGGACAGCCGATAGTGGCTTTTATCTCATCGCAGATGTGCATCCAAGGTGAGGACATGTTTGCTGTCTATTCCTCAGTGATAACTAACTACAACCTTGTACTCAGATTGGGTCCAGATTATAGATGGTCTTTTACAGATTCTTCTGCTCTGTACTCAAAACTAGTTGGCCCTACAAAAATGGTCCATAGAAGGAGTGAGCTTAATCAAGTCTCTTGCCCATCTCCTGACTCTTCTCATGGACACTTGGTAGAGTAGTACCCATGAAAAAGAGTGTATGAATGGCTAAATGGTGTCTGAGGATCCAGCAATCCTAAACGGTTATGATAGCCTACATTCAGACTTTAAGAATTCATTAGAATTTCAGCTTTTTTTTCTTCTCCCCTGCTTTTATGGTGGCCACTTCCTTCCATGCTCTCCCAAAAGTGTGACAATATGTGTGGATCCTATTCTCCTTAGGGGGCTTCCCACCTCTTGAATTTTGGTTGACCAGGTTGCCTTGAGACCTCAGCTATTTGATGTAGTTTTTAAATTTATGATTTTGTGTACTATCTGTCTTGTTCTTGTTGACATCATGAGTGATGGTCTCTTGTAGTTTTTTACATTTTAAGTGAAAATAGAACTCAGCTTTTACAGTTAGGATGGCTATACATTTAAATTATAGCCTATCAGATCAAAAACAGTTTTGATTTCCAGATATGAGTTTTTTTTGATGACTACATGTTACACCACCAGCTGCTTTTTTTTCCCCCACAAAAAACATGCTCGTTTATTCATGCTGCTGTGTATAATTACTATCCAACAATTTCCTTTAGACTTTCGGTTGATGGCCACTGATTCTGTTAGAAAAAAACCCAAAAGACTTATTATCTCTTTCTATGAGCCATGATAACCTTTAGCACTGAAGGATCAGATACATACAAGAATCTGGGGAAATCCCAAACAATTTTTGTACAAAATGTTATTGAAATACTAACGATGAAACAAGTAATGGCAGCTTCATGTGACTTTCATAGACATATTTGGTCCAAAACAGAAGTCATCCAATAAAACTGGCCATTTTGACCTACCTTTTAGATTTTCATAAATTTCACATTAATAGGATGTTGTCACATTAAGGCTAAAAAATGGGACGGTAGTAGCTATCCTTTAACTTTCTTCCTCTCTCACTTTTAAGGCACCCAGCTCTAAGAAAAAAAAACACTAAAATACCATGATTACCATTAGTGGCTGTCTGATTTTCATAAAATCACTTAGCTTTTCTAAGACTTGATTTCTTCATTCATAAAATGGGCTAATTTTACCTACTCTAGTCTTCATAGAGAAATTACAATGGGAAAACATTACTTGCAATGAACAACAAATATGTCTATCCTCATTTTCTCTCTCTTTTTTGTTTTTTTTTGTCCTTTTTGAGACCAGCCGCACCGCGCTCAGCCAGTGAGCGCTGTGAGCACACCGGTCATCCCTATATAGGATCCGAACCCGCGGTGGGAGCACTGCTGCACTCCCAGCGCTGCACTCTCCCGAGTGCGCCACTCATTTTCTCGGCCCCCTCATTTTCTCTTTAATAAACATTAATCTGGACCTCACATATGCTGTTCCACAGAACAGTGGAGTTTATTTAGGTGATTTGACTAAGCTAATATCCCGTTTTTCATTTATGATTCTTTGAGCACTCCTACCGTATCTCTATATTTATTCAAAGAGCCCTGGATTCTTCTTATTTGAGGGTATATAATACATTCGTTATCCTTTGAGAGTTTGAAAAAATTATGCCTGCCCTTAATTTAGATTTAGTGTTTCTATCATTATCTAAATACTATGGAGTTTTAAAAATAAGGAGGTGTTAATAGAAAATTTATTAATTAAGTTTATCTTAGCATCCCTTTTATTTTTTAAACATTGGTTGATTGTATTAAGATCTATTTAGTTTATTACAGTCATTGGTATCTGGCACTAAAAGGGAACACAGTTGTATTTCTGTTTTACATTTCTCAAAGTTGCAATTAGTTACATTCAATGCTTTCACACAATAGCAGTTATAATTGGGGTCAAATGCATGTGCTAACTATCCTCTCTCTATGCAATCATAAATAGCACTTTTATTAGTAAACATGCTGATTGTTCTTTTGTGTTTTGTGGTATAACCAATACACTGTCTTCACTATCCATTACTGTCTAGGATTAGTAATTTTGTTCTTTTAATCTAGTATATTTGTTAGTAATTTAGGAGAAAGTAACAGAGGAATAGCCCACAGACTTTGAAGTGAGCTCTTTTGGAATCCACCCACCTATTACTGGCTGTGAGATTAGGGCAGTTTACACTTTTGTCTGCGTAACAGAGATGCAGAAAAGAATTACTCAAAGAAATATGAATGCAATGAGAAGCCCAAAGGGACTACACCTCAGCAGCTCCTCTGTTAGAAGGAGAAAACTGGGTACAGCCCCAATTCAAAGTTAGCTTCTGTTTTTATTGTAAAGACAAGGAAGTTTCACAAGAAAAATCAGTTAATTCAATCATTTCAAAAGGACCCAAAGACCTGAGCAATGTGACAAGAGTTATCTATAGCTAGGTATAAATTAAACAATAGAAATTAGTAACATCATTTAAATCAACAAGGTGACATTCCAAAGTACAGTTTGTGAAAAGCTAAACGATCAGACTGCAATAAGATAAATAAGACTGTGATCCTTATGATGCTTATCTAACCCCAAATATAACCTCTCCCCAAATGATTTAAGCAAAAGTTACATTCTTATGATAATTGTCTCTAAAGTTTCCACCAACAAACAGCTTGCCCTTAGCAAACATTTTTTTCACACTTTTTCCTACAGCAATTCCTTCAACATATTTTAACAACAATCAGTATGTTAAATAGTCAAAGTATATAATCTCATACCTAAATAGTGATTAGAATTGATTAGATGGGCTTTTGCCATGCTATCTGTAGACCTTTTTCTCTTGATCGAGAGCTTTTGCCCCATACCTGCATTACCTAAAAACCCTATTCTAAAAATCAAATGAGAATCAAGATTTCTAACCCTCTACAAGAGCAGGTTATTATCTCTACACTTCAGGTTCTTCATTGTTAAAATAGAGACAATAATTTTTGAAAGCTTTTGTCAGGATTAAAAGAGACAATGCATGTAAAGCTCTTGGCATGTTATTTAGCACTCTCCAATAGTTCAATAAATGGTACTAGTGAGGATGATGATGATTGTTACTTCTAATATTGCTATTATTGTATTTCTTAGATTCTAAGTTTCCAGAAGGCATGATATGCATTTACACACAGAACTGTGTAACCTGCTTCTAGCATTCAATTGTTCTAGAACAATCAATATTTTGTTTTCAATGGTTTCTTTCACCTACATCAGTGCTGTCAGTCCTAGTTTGTAAATTCTTATAGTGATGGAGTCACATGTATTTATCTTGCTCAATAAATCCATATCACTCTAACAAATATTTCTTGATTATGCTGCTGATTCAGCTGTCTTGTTTCTCCTAATTCAGTTGAGAATATTCCGGCATGTCTTCTCTTTTTGAACACACTTTAATTCAAAATGAAAGAAAGACCATTGCTGGTTCAATTAGCTTGGCCTGACACAACCCCTGAGTTTAATTTTTGGATTAACACTGGCACTTTTGCCATTTCATTCTTTCCTTGGCTCCTTCTGCTGTGTATGATTTCAAGATGACGATTCCCTTTGGACTTTAGGCTGAAGGCACTTGTCACTTCCAATTCATTGTTTTCTTGATATTTGCTCACTGCAGAGCATCTGTCCCCATGCAAATAGCTTTGGAAGAGGATGTACATCTCTGTAATAGCAAGACAAATGTGATGCCTTATTATAAGTTTAGAAAAATTAAAATACAGAGGGGTTATTTTAAGGATTTTAAAACCTTTCATGGATATATCTTATTTATGCTGCTATTTGAGTNGGTTATTTTAAGGATTTTAAAACCTTTCATGGATATATCTTATTTATGCTGCTATTTGAGTTCCCAGCAGGAACATATCTCTCTGCCTATGACATATCTCTCTGGAGCAACATCAGACCAGGAAGGCAAGTCTGCTCTGCAAATGTTGTGTTTCACATTGCCTGCCTGTGTCATGTGGTCTGACTAACAATGATATCAGTAAACTGGAAAGTTGCATATGTTGAAATATACAAAGGCTAGAATTTCTTGGGGACATAAATAAAAAATAATAAAATAGTTTTTTTTTTTTTTGACTCATAACACTTGCTAACTTTTGTTTGCACTTTTTATTTGAAAAAAAAAAAAAGTGTTCAGAACTTCCAATGACTCTCTCCTCAAGCAAGTCATCAGTAAAAGGCTCGCAATCCAGAAGCCACTAGCTTTTGTATCAATTAATCCTGTTAAATACAAAATTCTGAACTGTTGAGCAAATTATTGCAGTCTGTGATGTCCAAAACAAGTCATAGTGTAAGCTTAGAGTCAAGAGTCTAAATACTTCTATTTACGGAATATGTGATCTTAAGTAAGTCAATAAATCATTTTTAGGGCCCATAAAATGCTTGCTTTCTCTGGATGATGGGGTGCTTGGAAGGTCTATATGAAACAGTAGATATGAAAGTGTTGAACACACATAGTGAGTTAGTTCTCTTGTGACTTATCACATGAAGGATTTCAGTTTTTCCCTTTGCAATTACAGCTTCCACCTTTTACCAGTCACTCTGTGTGCTCTACTTTTAAGAACATGGCACTCAATAATTCATTCCACAAACATTGTTGAGTACCTTCATATACTAGGCACTATGAATTCAGCAGAATCAGAACAGCAGGGTCACATCTAAACTCAAACTAGACTCTTTAGCAGGAAATGGCATTCTGAGTTTGCTTCAAGTTTGAGTGTGATACAGGTTAATTATCTTCAGTATAGAAAATATTTAGTTCAATCTAAAATAGAAAAAGCCACAAATAAACAATAGTAATACAACAGAGATAAAGGTTAACTTAAAGGAGCTGTTAATTTCTTATAAAAAATAGCATAAGATTAACTTTGAGGAAAGTGGATACTATAAAATCTGTTTCCTACATTATGAAAACACACACACAGAGCAGTAAAGTGAGAAATTCAGGTTTGTCAGCTTAATACTCATAGTGAAAATGCCAAGAGATCTGAAAACTTCTGCATTTGTCATATTCTGCTATGTTTCAAAATAGGTAGATGTCCGGAAGGATATGTAGCAATTTGAGTACCTTCTCATACTAGGCACTATGAATTCAGCAGAATCAGAACAGCAGGGTCACATCTAAACTCAAACTGGACTCTTTAGCAGGAAATGGCATTCTGAGTTTGCTTCAAGTTTGAGTGTGATACAGGTTAATTATCTTCAGTATAGAAAATATTTAGTTCAATCTAAAATAGAAAAAGCCACAAATAAACAATAGTAATACAACAGAGATAAAGGTTAACTTAAAGGAGCTGTTAATTTCTTATAAAAAATAGCATAAGATTAACTTTGAGGAAAGCAGATACTATAAAATCTGTTTCCTACATTATGAAAACACACACAGAGAGCAGTAAAGTGAGAAATTCAGTTTGTCAGCTTAATACTCATAGTGAAAATGCCAAGAGATCTGAAAACTACTGCATTTGTCATATTCTGCTATGTTTCAAAATAGGTAGATGTCCGGAAGGATATGTAGCAATCAGTTGACTACGAAAGGACATTCTCCACTTTGCATTGATACACTTGGAATTCCTTGAGAAGAGTATAAATAAAGGTTTATATGAATGGACTTTCCCCTCCAAACTCTGATAGGCATGAACAATATGGTCCTCAGGGCAGAAAGTGTTCAGTGTGTCTAGATGTCTTTGACCCCGTCATACCAACACTTAATGAATGGACTTTCCCCTCCAAATTCTGATAGGCATAAACAATATTGTCCTCAGGGCAGAAAGTGTTCAGTGTGTCTAGATGTCTTTGACCCCGTCATACCAACACTTAGCATACACTAGTTGAGCTCAGGTGTTTTTCCTGTTTTCCTTTAGAGAACATCTGCTAGTGGAGTTTGAATCCCCAAACTTGTAAAATTCTCAGCCTCTTGTACTGTGGATCATGTAGAAGATTAAGTCAGAGTCACATCTTTTCATTTGAAGAGTTTCTCGTGATTTTGAATAAGGACTCCTAAAGAGATTTAAGTTTTTCTGCCTTTATGTTGCCTTCAACAGGAGCTTTACAGTAAGCCGCTATTGGATTTTGGGTGGGTGAACTTAAAATGACTTCCACCCTCTGAAACTTTCCAATATTGGCAAGGGCACTGGAAGAGAAGTGGGAGACATTGGTGAGTGTGTGCAATTCACTATGAGTGATCTATTGTACAAGCATCCTGACCTCTTTGGGCATCAGTTTCATTTTTTGTAAAATGAATGAGTAGGATGAACATATCTCTTAGATCACTTTAATTCAGCTAATATTTATTGAGCAATTAGGTGTCAAAGGTACAAATGTTCCTGGAATTCTATATTCAGGAGCATTAATAATTTCCTGTTATTCTATGAAACGCAGCTTCAGTCAGTTGGGGCATCTCATAATCTCCAATATACAACATGATTATTTTTCTTCTTGTGATTTTTCCTGTAAATTCTTCCTCAGATGACATGTCTAATTCATTCTATCTGAATATCTAAATCCCACTCATACGTTAAGGACATAGGTCAAGTCTCACCTAACCCATAAATTTCTTCCATTTTTGGACTATTCCAATCTATGATTGGAATCGATTCCAATCTATTCCATCTATAAAGTCTGATGAAATTATTAAAGTAGTATCATCTTACTACTTAATTCTTTTTTAATTGTTTCAGGGTGTGTTTTATTTCCTGAATTAGACTGTTAACTCCTGTAAGTTATAAATTATTTCCAATATCTCTTTTTCATACTCACGGAATTTACCAAAGAGTTAACTACACAATTGATACCTAACAAATACCAAATCTAATTGTTTAGTTAATAATTGTAGCTATTACCACTCTAAAATGCTACAATAGAGAATTAGCTATTGTTTCCCAAACTAATGCAGTTGTTGAATGTTACTGTTTGGATTTTGAGTCTATCAAGCATATTTTCTCTCATTTCTAAATTTAAAAAACAACATTTGCAATATTTGTCTTATGCTTGTGCTATGGTCTGAATGTTTATATTCCCCCAAATTTCATATGGTGAAATTATAACCCCCAAGGAGAAGTATTAGGAGAAGGAGCCCAGGGGTATTAGGTTGTAAGGCTGGAGACCTCAAGAATGGGATTAGTGTCCTTATAAAAGTAACCCCAGAGACATCCTCACCCTTCCCACCATGTGAGGACACGTTGAGAAGGTTCATCTATGAGCCAGGAAGTCAGCTCTCATCAGATACTGAATCCGCTGGCATTTCAATCTTGGACTTCCCAGCCTCTAGAACTGTGAGAAATAAATTTCTATTGTTTATAAGCTGCTCATCTATGGTATTTTATTATAGCTGCTCAAGCTGACCAAGACAGCTTCCTACGTAAGGAAATGAAGTAATTAACTAGACTTTCTCCTTAAGCAGTTTTAATCAAGTAAAAGTTCAAAGGAGTTAACACTAGAAAGGCATATAAATAAAGGTTTATGTGGCAACATGTTTTTGCCCCATGAAGAAATTATTCGCAACTTGAGCCCCCGAGGGAAATTTGTCCTTTAATTAATTTTTATCTGGAAATAAAAGCCCTCCTCTAGGAAAATGTTGCAGAAAACTATACAAAGAAAAAAGAAAAGCACTTTCATGGTTAATAAGCAAAGCAGGTAGAAAACCTTTCTGGAAAACATATTGAAGACATCAAAAAAGTAATTTAAAATGCAAAATTTGAAAACTGGTACAAACAGAGACAGTATTAAGAGCTCTGCTGTGAGAAGGCAGTCCAGGATAGAGTGCTGTGAGACACAGAAAGGACTCAATCTGGCCTTCCTTAAAGTGAAAGATTCTCCATCCTCCTCCTCATCCCAAGATACATTATGAATATGCATCTCAAGCCTCTGGTGCCTAGAGTTGACAAATTCAGGAAACAGCTGTCCTCAGAGGATGTCATTTTGATACTTATCCTGCAAGCAGTAGTCACAATTGTACTCTGTTATTATAGATTGTGAGTCATAATTTGTTTATAAATTAATTCATTAATTTATTTTTAATGTATTTATTATGTCTTGCCTTATTTTAAAAAACATTTGTGACTGACAAGTTGGGAAAACTGTTCTTTATTGTTGGTTCTGCTACAAACAAATGTCTTTGGCCAATTCGGTCAACCTTTTTTGGACTCAGTTTCCTCATCTGAAAATGAAGGAATGAAGTCATATAATCCATGAGATCTCTTCTTGCATTTCTTTATGTAATGTTCTGATTTGGTTAGTATGCTTAACAAGAATCATCAGGAAAGACTTGCTGTGAATAAAATATCATATAAAGAAGAAGGCTATATAAATGCAAGTAATAATAATATGAATACAAAGCAATAATTATCCTGGAGTTCTGCCACTCCACTACCATACCAGTTGTGAGATTGGTAGGAAGGTGATAAACAGGAGCACAACAGCCCTGACTAAGGTGATAATGAGAGTAACTCAGTAGAAGCAGACTTAAGTGCACACAGCATGAATAAGCAATAACTAAGGGGTGGCAGGCCATTTAGAAGTCAAAGCTATGAGGAAAGAATGAATTTATGGTTTCCAAAATGGAGACTACAGCAGCATATAATGAACAAAATTTGGAATAAAAGTGTAGGCTAAATATGACCAAATCTCCACAACATACAGTCCTAAATTTTGGAGGGCTCAGAATTGCACAAATTGCTTCTCACAGTTTTGTAGGGTGAGACCATTGGAGTATTTGCAAGATTTCACATATTAAATTGCCCTCAAGTAGGACTCCGGAGGGCTCAGAATTGCACAAATTGCTTCTCGCAGTTTTATAGGGTGAGACCATTGGAGTATTTGCAAGATTTCACATATTAAATTGCCCTCAAGTAGGACTCCTTTTACTAATAAGCTGCCTCACTCCACATGATCCCTGATAAGGGCTCACAATTGTCAACCTGTGGCTATAGTCATGTGCCAGCTGAAGCCAACAGTTTCAGACCCAGATGATTTTCCTCTTTGGTGCTCTCATAGTGACCTGGCTGCTCTGCTGGGAAAATAGAATAGTTTGGTCAGGCGTCTTGCCTTAGGTCAGGTTGGGGGTGGTGCAGCATTCTTTGTGGGCAGGTTGTGTGTGGGTGGAGTTAGTGCTCCTGCACGGCACTGCCACCTTTGCAACCTTCGGCTTCCACGGACCTTTTTTTGGGTTACCTAGCTCATAGACCTGTGTGTGAGGGGTCTGGTGACCCAGCCTGGCATGTGAGGGGTCTGGTGACCCAGCCTGGTGGTGTATGTGGGGTCTGTGACCCAGCCTGGCATGTGAAGGGTTTGTGACCCAGTCTGTGAACGGGCTTGAGGGGTCTGTGAACTCCAGACCCAGCCCTAGCTGGACAATAGGCCCAGTCGGTGCAGGATTACCAGCAGGTAAAAGAGCCTGACAACTGGCATAGTCCTGTAGCTTTACAATCGGTGTCAGGAACAGGATTAAGAGCTTTACAATTGGCGACGCCGACAGGATTCCAACATTAGCCCTAGCTGGACATGCTCTAATTGTTTTCTTTGGTTGCTGACTGCCCTTCATCCCGCCATCCCAGAAACACAGCTTCAGGCTTCGACTTTCATAAGTGCCAGGCAGTGGGACCACTGGAGGTGGGAACAGGGATGGAGCGGGCTGGAGGAATGGAAAGGGAGCAAACACGTGAATTCCTCTTTGTCTTGACCCATGAATATAATCCCAGGTAATAAATCACCATGCAGGAGGAAATACTGTCCTCAGATCTCAGGATGGCAACCCTCTCAGCCTGGTCTATTCTGTAGGCTTGGATAAACCTATTTGGAGAACTATAGATTAAGGTATTTAGTGCATGATCTTTGCAAGAACTTTCCTTATAGTAGGTAAGGACTTAGTATTTTATCAATTTTGGTGTTATCATGCTATTAATCTCCGTCATCTCTGTGTGATATTCATTTCAAAAAACCAGAATGTAGACACTATTATTAAGGCAATTTAGTGAAGTCCTTGAGTCTTTGTCTCAAATATGCTAAACAATAATTAATTCAGTCAATTCAGCAAAGACCATTCATTAATTTAATGACATCCAGTTAGATTACTGTTTGGCAAGATATGAACAAAAAAAATAAAAACAACTGTTCTTTGGTGGAGGTTTTTACACTTTAGTTAATTGCTTTGGTATCTTATAAGATTCATTTAAGTAGTTTAATTTAATAATTACATTTTATATTTTAAGTATAAAACTGCAACAAACACTAGCTTCTAGGTTGATATTCGTATTTTTAAATTTTCTTGTCCAGATCTTTTGAGAGATCGTATGCTTTGAGAGACTGACTCCTTTTAAAAATCATATATTGCAAAATAAAACACAAATACAGAAAACCACATAAATCAAGCATACTGTAAAGCCAACAGGCCAAGAAATATAATTTTGCCAGTTACTCCAGTGTCCCCTTTCCTGTGATCCATCTCAGTTTTAACATTCTCCTTCCCCATATGCAGTGTCCTAATTTTTACAGTAATCACTCGTGTGCGTGTGTATGTTTGTGTGTGTAACTTTCATAAGTGCCAGGCAGTGGGACCACTGCAGGTGGGAACAGGGATGGAGCAGGCTGGAGGAATGGAAAGGGAGCAAACACGTGAATTCCTTTTTGTCTTGACCCATGAATATAATCCCAGGTAATAAATCACCATGCAGGAGGAAATACTGTCCTCAGATCTCAGGATGGCAACCCTCTCAGCCTGGTCTATTCTGTAGGCTTGGATAAACCTATTTGGAGAACTATAGATTAAGGTATTTAGTGCATGATCTTTGCAAGAACTTTCCTTATAGTAGGTAAGGACTTTGTATTTTATCGATCTTGGTGTTATCATGCTATTAATCTCTGTCATGTCTGTGTGATATTCATTTCAAAAAAACAGAATGTAGACACTATTATTAAGGCAATTTAGTGAAGTCCTTGAGTCTTTGTCTCAAATATGCTAAACAATAATTAATTCAGTCAATTCGGCAAAGACCATTCATTAATTTAATGACATCCAGTTAGATTACTGTTTGGCAAGATATGAACAAAAAAATAAAAACAACTGTTCTTTGGTGGAGGTTTTTACATTTTAGTTAATTGCTTTGGTATCTTATAAGATTCATTTAAGTAGTTTAATTTAATAATTACANCCATATGCAGTGTCCTAATTTTTACAGTAATCACTCGTGTGCGTGTGTATGTTTGTGTGTGTGTTTTAACTCAGATATATTTCTAAATATCGTAGTTTAATCTTGCCATTTTAAAATTCCTATTTAATGTGCCCTTTAAGTCTGCATCCTGTTCTTTCTCTGCAGGATGCTTAATCTATATGGTTCTTCATAGCCTCTGGATTTTTCACATTACGTACTCATGGTACAGTTAAACATGTTCCTTTGGCCTCTGTATTTCCTGCTAATCAGAAGTTGAAACCGGAAGCTTGATCAGACTCAGGTTTGATCCCTTTGGCAAGAGTGTAGATGGTAAAATTGTGTCCTTTCTAAATGAGACCCATAATGCCTGTTTGTCTGTCTTTTTAGACATTAGGAGATATTTATACTCAATGCCTAAATCCATTAATGCATTCGAAATTGCAAAATGAGATATTATAATCTATCATTTCTTTTTTATTTAAATATTGAATACTTTTATAAAAAGATGCTATTTTGCATAAAATAGTTTGTTCTCCAGGATTACAATCCATATAGAAAGACAGGAAAAAACTTTCCCTTCATTTACCAGTTTTCAAGTTAATTAATTAATTCCCTATCTTCCTCTAAAAGTTAGCCATTTTTTTCTGAAAGCATCATTATGAACTCATGGATTTAAGCACAACAAACACCTTAATTTTGGACTTTCTATCTCAGGAACTGTCAGAAAAAAATGTTTCTGTGGTTTAAGCCACCCAGTTTATGGTATTTTGTTATGGCAGCCCAGCCTGAGCAGAGTAAGACACTGTTAAGTAACCACATTTCCACAATCAAAACAAAAAGCCCTTGTTTGTAACATTTGCCAGTCTTGGTGTAAATACTCCCATCATGGATTTTCAAGCTGCCAATATGAAATCACTGAAAATAGAGTTGCAAAGATATGAGCTAGGTCTCAAGAGCTTCATTAACTGTGTATGTATCATTACAAAGAGCCTCTTTCCTTTTACACCCTCATTTAGTCTAGATCTACGAGTAACTACATGTTTAATATTTACTACTAACTAACCTGATATCACTGACTGCCTAGCTGTTTTGGTTGTCAAGCTCATCCACTCATAGATTCCTCTGGGAAGGGCTCTTGGCAACAATGTTTCCTGAGTCCTTGCAAGCTGATGATACTACTCAGTGCTTTTAACATTACAGGGATTTTGTTAGATACAGCATCACGGGCTCATGATTGTTCATTGTTAGATGTTTTGCACTGAAATCTAAATTATGCTACTCCATTTTCTTCTGTTGTAAGTTGATACTGATAAAAAGTCTGTTAATGATCAAATAATTTTCTTTCTTTTACAAGTCACATTCCTAGGCGGCGGCTCCATAGTTCAGGGGTTAGAGCACTGGTCTTGTACAAGTCACATTCCTGCCCCCCCACCATCTTTTTATTTCTTTTTCTTGAAATTAAAAAAAAAATCCTAGAATATGCTTCAGTTTTGTTCTTTCTGGCTAGATCAACTATATATTTTATTTCCACATATGTATTGTACTCTCAGTTAAGTATTATATTCTCCCAACATGTATTTTCAAATCTTTCTTTTTTTATTTCAAGAAAATTTTATTATATACCAATTTTTAGTATTTCTTTTTTTTCTTAAGCTTCCTTCTTCAGAGAGTTCTGTTTTCTTTACATTGAATCATTTTTTCTGTTAGTATTTGAAACTTTTTCTCAAATAGTTTTTTGCCTTTTTATTTTTTGACTTTAATTTTTTCTCCATTTATTCTCTTAAGGCACTATCTGATGTGTTTCCTGTTGCATTCTTTCTATTTGTTCTTTCTATCTGAAGCGATCTTTTTTTTTCTTTTTATCTACACTTTTTCTGCCTTCTGCCATCTCTTATAATTTAGATCATTTTGAAATAATACTTTTGGTATAATTTTTGAACATGCCTTTCTGGACGCTAACTGTACTTATTTCTAGGCATGTTTTTGTTGTCTTGTTTTCTTTTTCCTTATGATAATTTGTACGGGGTTTAACTTCTGTGCATTTTTGTTGTTCATTTTTATTTGATATTACTTTTCTCAAACTTTAAAGGGGGTCTGGTTTAGGGAAGCTTTTCTAACTTTACAGAACTTCTGTTTTTATTGCATAGTGTTCAGAGGGACAGAGAGTTTCTGTGTGAGAATTCTGAGCTCCATTTCACTTCCATCTCCCTCTTTTTTCCCTGGACATTTTCTTCCATCTCCTTTATCCCTAAGTTGCTAAATTTTTAATCTACTCCCAGCAATTTTTTTCTGAGTATTATGTCCTGTTCTGGAAAGGAGACAAAACACTCAGCTTTGAAATTTCATGAAAGCTGGTAGACTGCCCTTTCCCACCACAGCTTCTTACAGTGGGTCCCTTGCATTCATCCGCTATTGGAATGAAGAACGTTCCTTGCAATTGTAGCTGCCTTTCTCTTATTGACCTGATGTGCCTGGGAGTCTCAGGTCTATCAGCCTGCTTGGCTGGTTTTCTATTTTCTCTCATACAGATGCTAATCACATTTAGGTCTTGCAATTGGGAGCCTGCTTGGATTTGGATACCTTTTTCTCTAAATTTATTGTTTACATTCTTCATGGAATTTTGTTTTTGCTACCTAGCTGCTCTGTCAGGGGATTTGTAGACACTCAAAAGCTATGGTGCCACCACTGCCACCTTCCCAGAAATAGATGATAGAAAACAACAACAAAAAATCTATTGACGCAGCCAAAAGTCAGTTTTGTACATGATAGAACCTACTCTTACAATTTTTTATTATTTATTTTCTTAATACAGGGTCACATATGAACATTTTTTTGCGAATCATGTGATTTGATCATTTCTTTTCCCATGGCTATGGAGTATGTTGCCCACTTAAGATAATAACTCCCAACATCAAGTCAAATGGGAAAATTGACATGGTAGCACATGAGATGGTAGATAGAACATGGTTTGAAATTGGGAAAACATATCTTGAATGCAGTTTAATAGGCATTACATCTAAATTGTATTTTTAGGAATTTTTTTCAAAAGTAATTGGGCATACACATGGATATACATGAATTTGGGGAAAGATAAATAGTAGTAGCAAGCTATATGTTCATCAATAGGAGATTAGTGAAAGCATGTCATGCAGCCATTTAACACAACTATACATAGCTGTACTCAATACTTAAGGCAAAAGTCCTATAATTATTCTTTTCCAGAATTCTTAAGACAGAATGATGTTTTTACAGGCATTATACATATATGCACACATATGCTTATATGAAGAAAGACATCATTGACTCCTGGTGATGTAATTGTTACTGATTAAAATATTTTGTGTGCAGTTTTATTTTTCTGCATGAGAGTGAGTTACTTTCATAACCAAGAGAAGATAAATCTCCTTTCACTGGGAGATGGGGAACAACAACAAAAAAAGTTGTTCTGCTTTGGAATTCAACAGAGGTAATAGAAAATAAAAGAAAATACAGTCATCTTCATTATTTGTAGGACCCGAATTTGTGAATTTGGCTACTTGCTAAAATGTACTTGTAACTTCAAAATCAGTACTCACTGCACTTTTGCCACTCACAGACATGT
>NW_007726472.1:701232-703198 GCF_000696425.1 Galeopterus variegatus
TAAAATGTACTTGTAACTTCAAAATCAGTACTCACTGCACTTTTGCCACTCACAGACATGTGTAGAGTGGCAACAAGTTTGAGCTGCCCAAAGAGCATGTTACCACCTGAGGTCGAACAAGGCAACACTCTGCCTTCCTGTTTCAGCTCTCATACTGTAAACAGGTATTCATTCTGTTGTCTGTTTAGTGCCACATTTTTCAAATGTTGTGCTTTTTGTTCATGACTTTGCTGTTTAAATGAGCTCTAGTCATACACTAAAGTGTTATCTAGTGCTCCTAAGTGCAAGAAGGCTGACATGCACTTTGCAGAGAAATACATGCATTAGATAAGCTTCATGCAACTGTGAGTTCTATGTTGCCTGTGAGTTCACTGTTAATGAATCAACATTATATATTAAATAAGTTGTCTCCAAATAGAAACATATATAAAACAAGGTTATTAATCAGTTGACAAAAATGTTGGGACTAGAGGCTTGTAGGAACCTAACCCTGTATTTCCTCTAGGAGCAATGGTTCAGCATTTTCTAGGTCAATGGTCACAGAGACTTTATAGATATATGCTTATGATGAGAATTGACTGCACTGACTTGGCAATTTCTAGTTATTTAGCCTCTCTAAAACTGCTTCCACATCTGCAAAATGGCCACAGTGGTACTGATCTCTTGGGATTGCTCTGAGAACTAAACAGCATAGCATTTGGAAGCCCCATGTCATTAGTTGACACTGATCCCATCTAGACTCCACTCAACCCCTGCCTGAACCCCTTTACACTGTGAACTTATATGGTGATTTTTTAACCTTGCACACCTGTACTCCAAATAATTGCTACCAGTAACCCATTTTACCTTTGTTGAAATCTTTGAAGCCTCACGTGTTTACATAACTCCTTAGTCCTTCATGTCAAATTCTGTAAAAGTTGTAGGATTAATTTTTAATTCAATAAAGGTGATCTAAAGTAAATGTTGGATTTAGGAAAGTATTCCGAGGAGCTGTCTCGTAATGATAATTTGATCAATAATGTTTGTTTATAGTTAAAATTCTGCCAACTTTTCAGTACTCACATTCGCCTAGAATGACCTATTTCTTTTGGGGGGGCGGCAGCTTTCATCCTTCAGTTTCAAGGGGAGCAATTCTGGCTGATGAGTAACAGATGTGTATCTGAGAGCAGATAAGGGGAAAACAATGATTCAACCCCCCAAAATCTCTGAAGATGTAACTAGTTCTAAAACTAAAATAAAAAGCAGTTTCCTGCCTACCATTCCTCAGAGAAACTGTTTGTGAGATACTAGCACCTGGCTGAACTCTTAGTAGCAGCTGATTTCAGGAAATCTAAAGTCAGAGAAATCCAGATAGAAGGGTTTGGGTGATAGTTTAGTAACTGGCATAAAAGAAATATGATCAGATAGAATTTCTTCCCTCTTAAATAAACTTTNTTTATTGTCTTACAAATTATTTTTTAAAATTGTTTTCAAAAGTGATCTTGGAGAGTGGATCAAATGGACAACACATATATGGTAATATTTCCTTTTAGAATTAGTAATATTCCTAAGTTGTTGCACATTAAGGCATATTTTTCGCTAGAAAAAAATAGGGATATAGAAATTTAACTATGGCCTGTGGTGGAACATATACACAGCGAGTTTGAATTCAGTAGTTATACAGTGTTGAAGATTAAAGAGGGTTTTTTTGTACATTTATAACTTGCCATGTGTTAAATAGATCATATGCTGAGTAAAATATGCCTTTCTTCCTTCACCTTACATTCAAATATAAAAATATGAGTAGCAAAATATATACTGTAGGACTCTTATTATTGTAAACTGTGAAATAATGAATTTTATCTTTGATCAGTCAAAGCCCTAACATCTATGGAGACAGCTCATTTGGAAAAATTCTGAAAATGGAAAAAAAATAGGAGTTTATACTTAAATATAAGGAAAGAGAATGGTATGGTGGATGTGAAGA
>NW_007726472.1:703824-709273 GCF_000696425.1 Galeopterus variegatus
TAGGTATATGTAAGTGTACAGAACAAAGGAGAGCTCTAACTTCTAGGATAACAGGATGGATGACATGGGGGTCATGACGGTAAGTATAAGGTGACATAGCCAGATGCATCATGAAACTGCAAAGTTGCATCTGGAACAGAAGTATTCAATAATGAAAAGTTTAATGTAGAAATGTGTCTTTAGGAATCCTTCAGTAAAGTGGTATCAACTTTCTGGGCCATGTGGAATTCTGGTCAGGTTGCAGTAGAACATTGATAGTTTTTTGTTTTGAGAGCCCGTTGGAAGATATTTGAAACTTCTGTTGTATTGTAATCCTGCTTGCTATCCTAGGCTAATCTATCAAATCACTTTAGGGGTATCATCAGCACTGCTTATACAGGAATAACTTTTTTTTTTTTTTTACTAGATTTCAGTGAAATAGTCATTTGTCAGTTGCCACTAAAAAAAAGTACTTTCAAAATTATTCATGCATGTGTTTTTTTATTGGATGGAAAGTGCTCCTAGCAAAACTATGGACTCAGGACATTTAACTATGGTCTAGGGCAAAGCAAGTGCACAGTGCTTTTCTAATTTTAAAAGTATTCTTCACTTACCAGTTAGCCAGAAGGCTTTTTGATATATCCATTTTGTTGTAAACTCAGTATCAAGTAGAGTAGAGATCATATAAAGGAGATAGAAAACAGAGTTGTTATACCCCATAAGTTTATTATGATAATTGAGTTTTACACAGATAAGGAGGAAAGACTTTAGCATATTCAACTAAACAAGGTCACCCTGATCCTGAAATTTCAGTGAAATTATATTAATTGTCCACCCAAGATTTAATACTATTCCTGAATATCTATCGCTGTCTCTATCTAATTTCTAGATATTTTTGTCTCACCTGGTAACCTCTGACTTAGATTTCCAGCCTCTGCAAAATTCTTATTATTTAATTTACAATGTACTACTGTAGGTTTTTGATGCCCATCCATGGGCCACAACTTTTCTCATTATTGTGATCATATGCTGAACAAAAACTCACAGGAGGTTGTGCTTGGGTTTACAAAGATCTAGTGATAGTCATGGTGTCTTCACAGATCCAGAAAGAAGATGAGAACTGAATATTAAATGTTTCTCAGTAAGGACAGTTGACTGAACCCTTGCGTTTATCTCTTTTAAAGACACACTAAATGACAGCAATGGATTTTTAAAAAATACATAAACACACAGGTAAAGAAAGAACGGAGAAGTAATAGCAATATTTTAAAATGACTTTATTTATTAGAATAGTTTTAGATTTCCAAAAATATTTACAGGAATAGTTCAGAGATTCTCATATACCGAATACCCAGTTTCCCCTATTATTATTATCTTACATTAGTATGGTACATCATTACAATGAATAGACTAATACTAATTAATTATCATTAACTTACTTTTTATCTAATGTCCCTTTTCTGTTCCAGAATCCCATCCAGGATACCACTGCATTTAGTACTCCTTTCTCCTTAGGCTCCTCCTAACTGTAATAGTTTCTGAAACTTTCCTTGTTTTTGATAACTTTGACAGTTTTGAGGAGTACTGGGTGGGTATGTTGTAAGAGCATGTCTCTCAATTGGTATTTGTCTGGTGATTTTTCATTTGGTAAATGGATTTTTGAGAGGAAGACCATAGCAGTAAAGAGTCATTTTCACGATATGGTATTAAAGGTACATATTATCAACTTCACTTAACTGTTGATGTTGACCGCGATCACTTGCTGAAGTGGGGTCTGTCAGGTTTCTACTCCAGAAAGTAACACTTTTTTTCCCTGTTCATGCAGTCCTCTTTGGAAGGAAGGTAATAATATTTTGTGAGCTCAGATACCAACAAAAGAATGGTTACTGGTATAGCAGACTGGAGCAAGTGGAATTCCAATGAGGAAAATAAAGATACAACTTATCTCGAATTGCAGAAATTTCCAAAGAAATTTCCATAAATTGGTGGAACCAGGTACCTCTGAGATCAGGCTTATTGTATGGCTGCTGACGAAGACTGCCCAAGAGGAAGATGTACACCCAAATCACCTCTCTCACTCATCGTAACTAGGTAACTTCCCTTCCTGCACCCAGCCAGCAGAAGACCAGAAGTTGTTTTCATTTGTTTGTTTGTTTCTATTTACTTATTCTGTTATTCTCCTCGACAGTGTAATACAGTAGGACTTTGACATGAAGAAAAGTTGGGTAATAGAAAAACACTGTGTGAAAAAAGAGAATGCTATAAAAGTTTGCATAGTCATTATTAAAAGTCCTAGCACTTTTATTCTTCTTAGCTTCTAAAACACAGACAGTTATGATTATATCCTCTGGGCAAGAGTTTAGAATGTCCTTCCCTGGTTGGTTCAACCAGCCTAAAAGAAAAAATCTAAAGATACGAAAATACTCAAGTAAATGGCACAGTCCTACTACTTTGCAGTGAAACCCATAATTCAAAAGCCCTACATTTATGGAAAGGGTCTCAATCACCTAAATGAGAGTATAGAATAAGCAGAAACACTTTTATATGAAAAACAGAGAAACTATCATTAATTTATCAAAGACATAAGAGGAAATATTTTAACCATAAAACATGAGAAGGATGCTGTTAAAAACAATAATAAAAAAGGAAAAATCAGAGAGCAAAAATAAACTTCTGAAACTAAAAATATATTTATACAAGTGTGTGTGTATATACACACATATACATATTATAGGAGAAATAAAAAACTCATGTAAAAAGTTTAGTGAGTAAGGTTGAAGAATTTTCCCAGAGAACAGAAAAAATATATATAAGAAGATGCAAAAGAGCAAGGAAAGATAAAAAAAATTAGAAGCTAATTCTAGGAGACTGAACATCTAAGTGATAGACATTCCAGAAAAAGAAAACAGAGAAAACACAAAGAAGGAAGGAAATCATTAAAGAAACAACTTAAGACAATTTTCCAGTTTCCTGAATAAAAGGGCCCATTAAGGGTTGCACAACTTGTGAAAATATCACCAAGGCACATTTCACAGAAATTTCAGATCACCAGGGAAAAGGAAATANTAGAAAAACACTGTGTGAAAAAAGAGAATGCTATAAAAGTTTGCATAGTCATTATTAAAAGCCCTAGCACTTTTATTCTTCTTAGCTTCTAAAACACAGACAGTTATAATTATATCCTCTGGGCAAGAGTTTAGAATGTCCTTCCCTGGTTGGTTCAACCAGCCTAAAAGAAAAAATCTAAAGATACTAAAATACTCAAGTAAATGGCACAGTCCTACTACTTTGCAGTGAAACCCATAATTCAAAAGCCCTACATTTATGGAAAGGGTCTCAATCACCTAAATGAGAGTATAGAATAAGCAGAAACACTTTTATATGAAAAACAGAGAAACTATCATTAATTTATCAAAGACATAAGAGGAAATATTTTAACCATAAAACATGAGAAGGATGCTGTTAAAAACAATAATAAAAAAGGAACTGAGAAGGATGCTGTTAAAAACAACAATAAAAAAGGAAAAATCAGAGAGCAAAAATAAACTTCTGAAACTAAAAATATATTTATACAAGTGTGTGTATATATACACACATATACATATTATAGGAGAAATAAAAAACTCATGTAAAAAGTTTAGTGAGTAAGGTTGAAGAATATTCCCAGAGAATAGAAAAAATATATATAAGAAGATGCAAAAGAGCAAGGAAAGATAAAAAAAATTAGAAGCTAATTCTAGGAGACTGAACATCTAAGTGATAGACATTCCACAAAAAGAAAACAGAGAAAACACAAAGAAGGAAGGAAATCATTAAAGAAACAACTTAAGACAATTTTCCAGTTTCCCGAATAAAAGGGCCCATTAAGGGCTGCACAACATGTGAAAATATCACCAAGGCACATTTCACAGAAATTTCAGATCACCAGGGAAAAGGAAATATTTTCAATGCCTTCCAGAGAGAGAAAAAGAGAGCTGCTTGCAAAGAACCAGCAGTCAGAACGGATTCACCTGTCAACTATGCACCGGAAGCTAGACATAAAGAAGAAATAGTTTTAAAATCTGAAGAAAACTCATTTTAAAATACAATTTAACTCAACCAAAACTATTAATTAAACACGAGTGAAGGTAGACTAAAGGTATTTTTCAGAGAAAAAGAGCCTCCAAAAATTTATCCTCTATGCATCCTTTCTTAGGGAACACTGTTGTGTTCAATCAAAACTTGGAAAATATAAACCAAAATTATGATTGAATTCTCAACTTTCATATTTATGAAAATGTCTCAGCCATCTCTATCAGCTTCATCTCCAGTGTGTGGCTTTAGCATCCCCTCCTCCTCTGCTCTTCTGTAAGCCGTGTTCTAATTCATTGCATTTGCTCCAGCTGTGCTCTGTGGCCCCTACTAATTCACTGAGACATTTTCATAACTCCATCTGGTTATTACTAAGTGGAACTTTGCATCAGCTGGTAAAATAACACACATATGTATATTTTTTTCTTAGCTCACTCTGCTACATGTATCTACACTAATGAAACACAGAATCAGTTACTTATCGGATATATGAAAGAGATTGGCTTAGAATTTTAAAAGGAGTGTCTCTCAATTGGTATTTGCTAATGTTTTCGGTACTTTTGTCTGGTGAACAGAAATACTTTCTTTTTTATTTTATAGTCAATGGAGATTTACAGTAGAGTCAAGTATTATTAGATTTACTAATTCATCTGTGTATTACTTACTTAGAGACTTCTATGTGCCAATCAAGTCACAGGCGCCTGGACTCAAGGTAAATGATATAGGTACACAGCATCTAAGAGTTTGGAACACACTAGGGGAGACAAAGTATACACAATCATAAACATGTTATACTGAATACAGTAAAAGGATGTATGTAGGTTATAGTGGGAAGGCATAAAGGAGAAAAAGATCAGCTCAAATTCAGGTGTAGTGAGTACTTGGAAAGACTTTACAGAGCGGCACTCATAGGGAGTTTGAAGAATAAGCAGAAATTTACCAGACAGATGAGACAGAGAACTTTAAACTGAGAGAACAAAACTTGCACAATGGCAGGAAACAACTAGTTCCTTTAGTGAAACACAGGAATTTTATATAGTTCTTGCATGAGATTTGTATGTTTGTGTGATTTGAATGGGGACAGGGATAAAGAAGAAATGAGAAATAGGTCTGGCAATCAATCCTAAGTCTGTAAAGGTTCTGCAAAACTCGAGCATCACATAATGGATAATCCTTAAACTAAGCCCTGGATAGCTAATGTTTCAATGTAGTGATACAGTCATATAATTTATCCAGACTTCTTTTCATTAATTGTAACTTGTACTCATTTTCCTCCTGTTCCCCTCAATTATTATTAATTCTTGGTTCTATTCACTCTTATATTTAACTTGCATAACATCTGTTTCCTATTTGACTTAGCTTTTTTCAAAATTTTTGTGTTGCATATATTCTCCTGGAT
>NW_007726472.1:709829-710447 GCF_000696425.1 Galeopterus variegatus
CCAAGGGTTGCGATCCCGTTGCCGGTCCCGGTCCGGTCCGGGCACGACACTGAGGGTTGTGATCCATTGCCGGTCAAGAAAAAAGACAAAGAGGAAAAAAAGAAAAAAAAAGATGACATCTAAAGAACTTTATTCAGTGGTAATATCTTTTATATGATTAATTAAAATAACTTTCTAGTGTTTTTAACACTATATGGGGTGAAGTATATACATTATTTGTCTGTTGAAAGGAGAGTTTCACTAACCAATCAAGTTTCTAGCTAATTGAGAAACACTAACAAGAATTAAGATATATAAATACTGAATATATGCTTTTATTATGCACAGAAAACAAATAAGTCTTTTTTAAAACAAAATGAAATATTTCAAAGATAAAGGTTTTCCACCACTCATATGATAATCCTCAGTGAAGTCATTACCTTCATTGCTATTCTGAGGAGCCCACTCTTGTTTCAGGATCTGAAGTCATGGGTGAAATTAGTGCAGTAGAGTACTCTGGATTTAGTGAAGGCCTAATAAATAGTAATTGATTGATGAAGTGTCAAAGAAGCTTTTATGCCTGTATTAGGTTGTATTTATGCTAAAACATTCAAGAGAAAAAATGTAACTATTCAGTGG
>NW_007726472.1:712657-715004 GCF_000696425.1 Galeopterus variegatus
TTTTCTTAAAATATTTTTCTTAAAATGAATAAATTAATAAATTCTTAGTGAAAAAAATTCTCACAGTACTTAAAATGTGAAGAGGAATACAATGAAACACATCAAAAAAAAAATCTCATCGCCAAGAAATAATCTGTGCTAACATTTTATGAATGTCATTTGAGAATTCTCTCTTTCAATGTGTTTAAAAAGAATAATGGACTAATACCTAGAAAAATAATTGTATGACATTATTTTACATGCTTTGTAAAACTTGAAAAGTGTTAGATTTGATTTTATTTGTATTTAACAAATAAAACGAAACTGAAGTGTAATTGGGGGAATTGGCAAACATCATATAGATGTTTATGCAACATGAATTAATATTTTATAAAGAACATTTCTGCACTTGAGAGATTATAAAAATCATTAAGATGTTAGAATCATAATGTTTATACTTTTTAATATTTCTTAATCTTTATAATTCTTAATCTCATGCTTTAAATTGGCTGCTACGAAAGGTTAAGTGATTAACATTCTTATACATTCTTGCGCCTCTCCTCTCACCAATACTTCTCTCTTGCATTTCAATAACTTACCCAGCATTTATCTTGAAATTGACTAACATATGCCTTTGATCGATGCTTTCTGTTATCTTATATTTTGCAACTTCAGTTCTGCTGTGTTTCCGTGCGCATCTCTGGTCGCTTTTCCTCCCAGGTGTGTTAGTGATTACGTAAAGTATAGCCATAATCTCATGTTGATTCATCCTCAGTCTGTCTGCCCTGGCAATTGTGCCAATTGTTTTTATTTTATTTATTTATTTTTCTTTTGCCTCTGAAATCACTGAGATTACTCTAATATTTTCCACATCATTAATTTGGTTTTTGGAGGTGTCTATTTTTTTTTCTCGTTGTTTCTAATTACTGATTATGTAATACTGATTTGATTCTTAATATTTTCCCTTAGTTCACAACTTATCTTGTCATTCCCATTTTATTATTACTTTTTTTTGTTTCTTGAAATCTCTTTGTTGTTGTTAAATTTATATTTTTGAGAAATTATCTAACGTTAGGCAATTGCAAAAATCCCACTCTTGCTTTGAGTTGTCTTTTCTTTTAGATTGTTTCTTCATTTTTCCTTTGCTTGTTATTTCAGTTTAATTTATGAGTTCTTTTTGCTGTGCTCTGTAGGTAGTTGCCATGTCATTTATTCTCATCTTGCTTGTGCTTCATCTAGCTGCTCTGACTGTAGACCCTCTATTTGCTCTGATAAAATTATAGGAAAATTATCCTGATGCAGTTCCCATCTGAGTTGTGATCAGTTTATCAATCTCTTTTTGAGCCACACGAGTAAGGATTGAATGTTGCTTTCCAGATACTAATTCTAGAGTGTGAGGGAATACGAGTGCGGAGAAGAAATGCTAGACTGATGCTGGAGATCTGACGTCTGCTCTCCCTCTGTGATTCTATTTAGTGTCACTCCATGCAGTGCTTTCTGAGTGCATTCCTCTGGGAGCAGGTCCCTGACAGCTGGCAAGTCCTTCCACTACTAAGATCCTTCCCTAATACGTAGGGGCTTCTAATTTTTAGGATATTGCCTAATTCATTTATTTATATTTTTTCCCTTGATCTGTCAAGGGAGAATATTCATAAAAATTTTCAGAATTTTGTCAATTAATTTTTTTTGTTTTATATTGCTCCTGGAAATGGTGGTGAGAGAGTGGACATACGGCATGGACAAGTTTTAAAATTTCTTCTAATGGCTACAATTGTAAACTTTTGTCATAAGTTTTCTTCCCTTTCCTTGTTTAATTGCTGCACATATTTTAAAAATAAAATCTATCTATCATGTTTCAATAAAGAAAAATTATGCAATTCTTACTTATTTTGCCATGTTTAGTACCATTTTATTTCTCCCTAATTTAATTACTTCTCAGTTCTTTTATCTTAATTTGCCACTGATATAAAACAGCCTGGGATCTGACCTATTTGAAATAAACACTAACTAGACTTCATATATCCTGACTGCTAAATCCTGAAAATTTACAATGTTCAAAGATACTGCTTTTAACCAAAATATATAAACAATCTGAACCTGGAGCACTTGTGAATTGTTAGTGATACTCCTGTAACATCATCACAATAATCAATTGCAATGCCACCTGATCATGCAGGCACTGGGCTGCAGAGATGTCCCTGACAGATCTTTTCAAGGGAATCAGGTTGTGTCATCATCACATGCTTCACAGGATAACATGAACTACTTTAACTAACATGATTTTGAACATGAACGATGATGACTTTGGGGGAGCAATTCTGGACTTTATTTAGATACTTTCAGTGCTTAGACTTCCAGATAAGTAACA
>NW_007726472.1:715291-716150 GCF_000696425.1 Galeopterus variegatus
GATCTGAATTTGGTATTTTTTGTTTGTTTGTTTTTGTTTTTGAAAAGGAATTTATTTATTTTTTATTGATTATGAATATCCATGGGATACAAAGCTGATTGTCACCACTCGTGCCCAAGATGTGATGGCCAGATCCATACAGGCAGCATGCCCATTATCACCAATTGTGATTATACCTCATCTCCTCCATCCAATTATCCCTGACCTCCCTTCCCATCCTCCTTTCCCTCACTCCACTTAGTATCCCTAGATATGCTCTCTCCCTCTGCAAGTCCAGTGCACCACTTCAGTCTTTCTTTCCTTCCTTCTTTCTCCCTTAGCTCCCACTTATGAGTGAGCACATGCGGTATTTATCCCTCTGTGCTTTGCTTATTTCACTCAACGTAAGTTTTTCCAAGCTCATCCATGTTGTTGCAAATGGGAGAATTTCATTCTTTTTTATGGTGGAGTAGTATTCCATGGCATATATATACCAAGTTTTCCTTATTCAACCGTCCATCGATGGACATTTAGGTTGGTTCCATATCTTGGCTATTGTGAACAGAGCTGCGATGAACATGGGAGTGCAGGTATCCCTTCGACATGATGATTTCCATTCCTTGGGTATATACCCAGAAGTGGAATTGCTGTATCATATGGAAGATCAATCTATAGTTGTTTGAGAAAACTCCATACTGTTTTCCATAGTGATTGTACTAATTTACAGTCCCAGCAACAGTGTAGGAGCATTTCCTTCTCTCCACATCCTAGTCAGCATTTGTTATTCTCTGTCTTTTTGATTATAGCCAGTCTAACTGGGGTTTTAATTTGCATTTCCCTGATGACTAGTGATGTTGAGCATTTTTTCATGTACCTATTG
>NW_007726472.1:717684-721897 GCF_000696425.1 Galeopterus variegatus
TTGATCTTTTCTCCCTAATCTATCTTAGGCAGTTTTAAAATAAAGATCCTGGAATGGCTAAGAACAAACATTTTAAGTTTGATCTATTTTGTCTAATTACCTTGCTGTCACAGGAATTCTCAGGACCAATGCTACCGATTCAAGTTTGATGCACTGTCCTTATGGGCTCTTAGTCTTGAAGGTGTAATTAAAAGTTAGTAGTTAAGAGCTCAGATCCTGGAGCCAGACTTCTTGGGTTTCAATCTAGGCCCTGCCCCTTTGTACTCTGGTCAAGTTACTTTTGCATTCTGCACCTCAAACTTTTCTGCTGTAAAATAATTCTTAACTCATATGGTTTTTAAGGGTATTAAATGAGCTAATTTATGTAAAGGGCTTAGACAATTGTGTGACATAAGGACACATTTAATAAATGTTATTGTCTCTTATTAAAGGCACAGTGATATTAAAAAGACATAGTTCAATGATTATCTCTTAAGATTTTCTTGACCATCTCCATTTCTATAGGTAAAATTAACTGCTCTCTTATTTACAGTCCCATTTTATATAGCATATACTGCTGTGATAGCATAGTTTACCTTTATCACACTTTAAAAATTACCTGTTGTCTCCATCTGTAAGAGACTGTGTATCTCAGAGGGCAAATATCACATTTATTCATCTGTGTATCTTCAACTTTTGACAAGGTGTGGTGTGCAGTAGGTGGTTAATAGGAGCTCTGTAGTGGTTAAGAGTGAAAACTCTGGAGTCAGACTGCCTTGGTTTAGATACTGGTTTGACTACCTACTAGTTGTGTGACTATAGCCTAATTACTTAGTCTTCTTATGTCTCAGTCTGTCCTCTGGTTAAATAAGGATAGTTATGCATCTACATCACAGGATTGTTATAAAATCAAATTAATACATATGCATACAGTGATTAGAACAACATTTGGCCTATGATGAAAGCTCATTAAATACCAGTTTTTAAAACATTGCTCTATTGCTGTAAAATTGAATCAGTAAATGAAAGGAAACTAATAGGCAATGTTGTGCTCTTGTACACAAACACTGAAAGTTTCAAGCCTAACTCTCACGGGTCTATTAGAAGAGATTTGACTATGATCAGAACAATATCAGATCCAATATTTGAAAGACTTTCTGCATCACTTTTTGTCCCCTCCTCTAGGAAGAAGCAACTTTCTATTGTCTAAAAATTATATGAACAAAAACAAGTGAGGTAAGTTTCCTGGTATACTTTCATCTATATGCTCTCTGAGTACCCTACTCAAAATCTTAAGGCTTTAATCTGAAGCCTCTCCCTAGTATCAGGTTCTCCTGATATCAAGATTTAAACATTTTCCTAGGGATGTTAGGTTTTCCACTGTGTTCTTTACTGACTTCACCAATGAAGATTAGACCTTACTCAACGAAGAGACCCACTGGCTGTTTCAGTTTGCTGAGCTTTAATTTCATGGTCCACTAGGAAGAAGATTCTTTGATGTTATTCCTAGTAGCAATTGGAATCGGGTGAAGCAGGGTGAATAGAGCAATAGAGGAGATTTATGTTAACTTGTAATTTCTAATAGCTGGCAGTTTGCAGCAAACAATAATAGACAATTCCTTAGTGGAACAATTTTAAGCAAAAAAACAAACAGTATTATCTTCTGATTTTTTTTTCTCCTTGACTGCATTCAATTTATGCTATTTCTCCCAGTATCAATAGATCGAGATTGAGAATATTACAATTTTTAAAATGATTCATACTGCAAATTTTTCTCTCTTTCATCTGTACACATATATAAATATACATGCATTTGTTTTAACTGAATGATCTAAAGAGGTGAATCTTCTTGAGGGCGGGGATGATATTATTTATTTCACCATCCCTAGCATTTAGCACAATAGTTGACAGAATAGGCACACTCAGTAAATGCTAGTTGAATGAATACAAGTTTTCTATAAGATAATACATTTCTATTCACCTACTATTTATTGAACATTTGCCATCTTCCAAGCTCAGTGGTAAGCAATTTCTCACTCATTTACCCACTCAGTTCCCATTTAATCCTTCCATGAATCGATTCTGTTAATTTCCTTTTATAAAAATAGAAACATAGACTACAAGATTTAAAGTCACATCTCCCAGGACACAAAATCATAAATGAAAATGGTGGTAGAACCTGTGATTTCTTTTATTCTTTCTATAACACAAAATAACCTCATCTACATATAGGAAAGATGGGCTCAGTTAATGCTTTTATATTTGCTTGACTTAATTATACAAGTGAATAAATAAAAATTATGAAACATGCAACATACCAGAGTGGTAGGAATTAGCACTGTGTGTGTGAGTGTGTGTACATGTAGACATGCATGTACATTCACAATTAGGGAAGTGGATTTTGGTAAGTAAATAGCTTCAGGGATCCAGTTGGCAAATAATGAATAATGATAAATGTACAGAAGAAGGTTAATTAAGATTTTGAATTCTAGGATGAATCGTTGATGTTTTTTGAGAAAGGGTAGATCCAGGATGTTTTCTTCAGTCGTGCACAATTCATCATAGGAATGTTGTGATCCCTATGCACAGTAAAGCCTTTAAGTGAAAGTTTTTTTTATTTAGCTACCACTTGACCTTGTTGGTTTGTGGTTCATTGCCGCAGTGCTTCTTCTAGTTAACAGCACTGTGCTGACTTGGCTTAGAAGATTTTCTTCTTTTGCATATCATTATTTCAAATATTTGGTATGCTTTTACATGTTTGGTCTGATATCTGCTTGGGCTTGCATTTCCAGAGCACAGTCATAAGCAATCAGCAGTCCCTAAATGACTGTCTTAGGAACTTACAACAATGCCCACAGCACAGTGCACTGGAAGAATTACATGGAGGACTAGAAACATATTGTAAGACCAGCTTTCAGGATTCTTGTGATTTCTCATGCATTCCTGAGTAAAACATACTGCATAAAGTCCTTATGTAACACAACCTTGCTTCATACCTTTGGAGAGGTTTCAACCCATGGTAATTACTACTAGCAGACCGCACATCATACCTCAAATCTAATAAACAAAAAGACAATTACAGAAATACAGGATTTAAAATTATAGCTTCAGTGTTGTCTCGTCAAAACTAGTAGACATCAGATGGGGGATTTTGAGGCTACAGATAACCTAGCTGTTGACTTAAGGAACAGTGCCAGGCAAGATCCCTATAAATTTTCTTTTGTGCTGGTATTGCTTTTACCAAAATCCAGTTGAAGCCCTAGCATAGTAATGAAACTCCCCATGACTTGGGGTTTTTCTGGTCCTCTCTTATGTCTACTACTCTAGCTACTCTGTCTCACATATTATTTTCTCAATAACAATATGTCGAAACTGCTGAAGCTGTTTCTTGCTTTGATATTTATGATCATGCAGCTCTCTCTCCTCGTAATATTCTTTTTTCTACTCATTCTTTCAAACTCAACTCAGTTTGTCATCTTCTCCAAGAAACTTCCATGACCATAAAGATTGGGTATGTCTTCTAATCCAATAGTTTGTTCTCACTGCTATTATTATAATTGTAATAGCATATAACTACTATTCATGTGTTTTCTCCTTTACCAGGTCTGAGTCTACATCTTATTCAGATTTCTGACTCTCAGTGAATAAAACAATTCTAATTTCAGGCACAGTCTAGGGGCTTACTAATTGCTTTGTTGAGTAATTAACTTTAGGCAGGAAGGATGCCAACATGAATATTCAAGGAAATATTTCTGTGGAACCTTATAAAGAAAGGAAGCATTCTGCTTCATCTTCACCAATCAGATCCCAAAGATCCATCAGGGAGACAGCAGGGTATGATGCTTCTTTAGCAGAACAAGTTCTTTATAATTTATGAGTTCCTAGAAGGGAGTTGTAAAGACAGAAAAGGCATGGGTGAGGGACAGATACCAAGAGAGTTGGTCCAGACAGCATCATTTAGTCTGGGAAATAAGATCTGAATCTTAGGGATACTGGGACCTCTGTTTGTACATGACAACTGTGAAATTCAGACTCTTAAAAAAATTCATTGTAAAAAATCTGGCAGTAGTTAGCTAGAAGACATGGATGCTAGGGCAGCATATTGATATATGGTGGAGTTAATGCAGTTTTGTGGACAGATATTTTTGATGAATTTTTGAAGGACTGGTGTCCTGATTCAAATGGCTCTATTAGGTTGAGAACTGTGGTGATGTTTGAGACTGAATCTGATAGG
>NW_007726472.1:722826-724481 GCF_000696425.1 Galeopterus variegatus
TAAGAGAAAATAGAAGTTTCCAGTAAAACAACCCTATGTCTATTTAAAAGCAGGAGTTCCTGACCCATGTGAGGCTCGACACTTACTGCTGTAGTTCTGACTTACCCTCACTTGCTTAGACCATTAATGGACATCATTTCTTCCGTCTATCTCCCCGTTCTAATTAATACTCCAAATTGTCTTCACTTCTTTTGGAATTTGAACTGTACTGTACTTTGTAAGCTTTTGATGACTCCAGGATTATATCTAATTGGTTTAACATTACTCATTACTTAATATAATGTACTGATTAAGTAAATACTGCTACTTTATCACCTCCCGACCACTCCCCCACCTCCTAAGACTACTTGCTTTTGTGTAAACTATTATCCCTAGGGAAAACAGAAAAGCACAAACTAGAGAGAATCTTGAGACACTGATTTGGTAAAATCTGAATTGATAATTGATAGTTCATATTTTGATAATCACATAGAAATTTTCTCTACATATCCAAAATTCATGGCAAAATTAATATCAAGTGCTAAAAAAAAGTTTTGCCTAAGATTTTTCAACCATTTTAAAAATCTCTTATTTTTCCATGGGAAGTGCTGAGACCCAGATTTGTTAATTGAGTTCTCTTGGACTGAGCAGTTAGTCAAAAGTAAAGGTGGACAAGCCAGCAGGATTCTGTCTCCAAGTTCTATAAAAAAAGAGATAGCCATGGTCCCTTTATATGTGTCTTCTATGTTTGAACTGATAGTGTGAAAGAAATTCTGTTCTTCTAAATGAAAGAGTTTGTTTCTTTTGTGTGATTTTACAAATCCTTTACAACTCTAAGAATTCGTTGTAAAAAATATATCACTCCCAAGAGCCAAGCTATAAAAGATAAAATACAATGAAAAGCTACAAATTTTTCTAGGTTACCTGAACAGGCAATGTGCACAATTGGAGTAGACTTTATCTTTAAAGCTAAAACCTAGATTTCATAACATTCTCAGATTTCATGTGCCTCGTTCAGCTTGAAAGTACACAGTGTATATACTGAAATACACTTCTGTTCCACTTTTTAAGGTCTTTAGGAAATTGTGGAGATGTGAATTAAGTAATTTAGGAATGACATTAGTACTTTTGAAAATAGGCTCAAAGATCATTAGAAATTTTGGTCTTGTCATTAATTAACTTATGTGAAAAAAATCTGGAAAAATAATGCCCAAATAATCATTCATTGTGTTGTAATAGGAAAAAAAAATTACTAGTTGTTAAATTGTTGTAATTTCAATTTTTTATTATTATCAGCCCCAAAGGAAACTATCTTATTATCTTTCTTTCAACCTATTTCTCTTTTTAAATGCCTTTCATAATTTTTATTCCTGTTTTCAAGGGTCAGGTAAAAGAGGCACCAAGTAGGCAGTCAGATCACCTTATTTGTTAAGCTTTATTCATCTTTACAATACTTCATAATCGTATTTCATGGCAGTGTGGGATTTGGTTCTTTTATTTAAGATACACTTGTTATGTCTACAGGTTTCACATATAATAATAAACAATGTTGCATTATGTGAGGAGATTAAGTAAAAATAGAGGTTTTAGGGCCGGCCCGGTGGCGCACTGCTATAGTGCGCCGCTTGGGAAGTGCGGTGGCGCTCCCGCCAAGGGTTCGGATCCCACATACAGAC
>NW_007726472.1:725341-729256 GCF_000696425.1 Galeopterus variegatus
TTTTTTAAAAAAATATTTTTTATTATTAGCATATTCATTATTACAAATCATAGTTTTTCTTCATGCTCTTTACCTGACCTATCACTCCCCAAACCCACTCCCTCTCTTCCTTCCCCATCTCTTGTATCCTTAGGATTGTTTCCTTCTGAAAGTTCAATGCATTGTTGTGGTAGTTTTTCTCTTTCTTTCTTTCTTTCCTTTGACATGATGATTTCCATTCCTTTGGATATGTACCCAGTAGTGGGATTGCTGGATCATACAGTAGTTCTATTTGTAGTTGTTTGAGGAAGCTCTATACTGCTTTCCATAATGACTGTGCTAGTTTACAGTCCCACCAACAGTGTAGAAGAGTTCCCCTTTCCCCACATCCTCACCAGCATTTGTTATTCTTGGTCTTTTTAAAAATGGTGAGTCTAACTAGGATGAGATGATATCTCAATATGGTTTTGTTTAGCATTTCTCTGATACTAGTGATGCTGAGCATTTTTTCATGTACTCGCTGGCCATTTGTATGTCTTCCTTTGAAAAATGTCTATTCTTCTCCTTTGCCCATATTTTAATTGGATTTTTTTTTAACTGTATGTTGTTTGGGTTCTTTATATATTCTGGATATTCACCCCTTGTTGGATATATAGTTGGCAAATGTTTTCTCCCATTCCATAGGTTGTCTTTCTGCTCTGTTGATTGTTTTCTTTGCTGTGCAGAAGCTTAACTAGCAGCAAGCAAGAGAAAGAAATAAAGGGCATCAGATTAGAAAGAATGAATTCAAACTAATCCTGTTTACAGACAACATTATCTTATATATAGAAAAACCTAAAGACTCTATCAAAAAAACTCTTAGAGCTGATTAACAATTTCAGTAAAGTTGCAGTGTACAAAATCAACACTCAAAAATCAGTAACATTTTCATACTCCAGTAACAAACTAACAGAAAAAGAAATCAAGAAAGCAAACTCACTCACAATAGTCATCAAAAACACTACCTGACTTCAAATTATATTACGAAGCTATAGTAACCAAAACAGCATGGTACTGTCATAAGAACAGAAACTCAGATCAACAATACTTCAGAATTGAAACTGTAATCAACACACAAATTTACAGCCAACAATCCTTGACAAAGGCAACGATAACATACATTGGGGAAAAGGCTGCCTCTTCAATAAGTGGTGTGGGGAAAACTGAGCATCCATATGCAGAAGAATGAAACTGGACCTTTATCTCCAACCATATACCAAAATCAATTCAAAGTGGATTAAAGACTTGAGTGTAAGACCCAACACTATAAAATTACTAAAGAAAAACATAGGGGAAACACTCCAGGAAGTAGAACTGGGCAAAGACTTTATGAATAAGATGCCAAAAGCACAAGCAACTACAGAAAACATAAACAAGTGGGATTATACACAACTAGAAGAGCACTTTTAAAAATTCAGTTTGACCTAGTCAGATATGACTATTTCAGTCCTTTCTTTGTTATTTTAACTGGCTATTTTTCTGTCTGAAATAATTCTTATTGTTTCTATTGATTATTTTACTATGGAGACTTAAAATAAAAATATAAATGGACATTTCTATGGGAATGAAAAAAATGTTAATCTTCTTAGAAATGAGGAATGAAGAAATAAAGTCCATGGCATTCATTCTAAAATCAATTATAAAATAAAACAACAAATTTGATAGCATATTTTATCAGATTATTTTGAAGGCTTTAACAATTTAAATATTATTAGGTATTTCCCTGTGTCTATAAGCATGCCCATGGTTCATATATTTTACATATCTACTCCTGCTGTTTCTGGAAATAACTATTTACATCAAAATGTACTATTATCCACTATCAAATTGCTTGAATTTAAGAAAAAACATAAGAATAATAAGAATAGAAGCTGCATTACAAAACTATTTTTTCTTCTTAAAGAGTGGGAAATGTCTATGAGAAATTTTGTCAGCCTGGGCTTAAAAAATTATGGGATATAATAAAGTTGATTAACTCTAACTTTTACCTAAATTAGTGATTCTGCTACTATGCCTCAAGTGCCTCCTACTTAATGCTGGGCCACCAGACCTGCCTGCTCTAGAAAGCAACTCCAAACACTCTATCTAGCTTGTTCCATATACTAACCCTCCAGATATTCTAAATATTTTATTCTTAATAATTGTAGTGGTTAATGATATATTAAATAACAACAACGATCATAATTCATTGAGCATTCATAATGCACTAGGCATTGTACCAACCATGGTATTATGTATTATTTTATTTAATCATCACAAACATTCTGTGAAATGGTTAAATTATTCTCATTTCTCAGGAATGTAAAATAATTGTCCCAAGAACATAAGAGTGAGCTCCAGACTGAGATTTGAATTCAGGACTGTGTAACTCCAAAGCTCTTTTTCTCTCAATTAGTGTTAAATGAAACACTGGACTAGGCTAATCAAATCATCTATAGATTATATGAATTGTTTTATGGAACAATATGATGACAGTTCCTTTTCAAACAATTACAGGAGTCATATTATGATCCTAAAGCAGCTATAGAGGATGGGAAATTTGCAGAAAAGTTTCTCGTGAGTTTCAAAATGACAAAAGACCTCCAGTTAGAAGTAATCTTATGGTACTCAAACCTCGGGTCAGTTGAATAAAACAGATAAAGAAAAGTAGAATCCCCAAGGTGGCAATTCTTAACTAAACTTACATGAGAAATACTGTGAATTCTACAACTGCAAAATGTTGGCTCCTCTTTCATCCAGGATGACAATCAGTCCCTGACATTTTCCTTTCTCCTGTGTAGAGAGTGTCAGCCCAGATACATTCATTCAGGAACTGGGAGTTTCTACCTAGGTGTGCACGTGGAGGGATCCCCTCCCTGAAACAGATAAACAAATAAGGGCTCTTTATTTTAAAGTTTACATCAAGATAGTTAAACATAACCTAAAATTATGAGAATAATTAGTGATAATATGAATACTTACTTACAATAAAAGATATGATTTATTTAGTATCTACTGTGTCTTTGTGCTAGACATCTATGATCATTACGGATTAATTTATCGTATTTTTACTGAGCATGTGAATTAAGCTAATTAAAGATATATTACATAATCACTTGTATAGTTTTCATCAATGGTGCTCAATGAAGCTTTCCTGCCCCCTCAGTGGTGATTTTGGGGTGTGGAAGTGATGTTTTGGTTGTCACACTGGTTATAAGGGAAGTGCCTGGCATTTGGTGACATCAGTGTTGGTGATACGGGGTATTTGGCAAGGGCACTAAACTTCCTGCAATTCTTGTGACAATTCCATTTAACAAAGAACTTGTGTGACCTCTGTGTACTGAAAGTCCCTCAGATATACATGAAGATGAAAAACTTGTTGGTTATTATCCAAGCTTAAAACCTAACTCCATTTAGATATAAACGCACAATTTTTTTGTGTGACTTTAATATACACTACGTTTTCAAGAATGCAATCTCCATACAAATTGAAGGAAGAGAATATTTGGAATTTTGGAGGGGGTTGTGGTTCATGAATAGCAAAACCTCTTGTGGCATTAAAGTTGTCAATAAAAAAAAAATCTGTGTCATTCTGTGTTTGTAGAAGGCATATTCAGTGAGATTCTACATATGGGCGGTAGAATCTGACTATGTTTCATCATTTCTTCTAGGGTAGTCATGCCTGATCATTTATACAGTGAACGGCATATTGTTTTATTCTAAGTGATTTTCATTTTATGTTTCCTTTAGATTACAGTAAGTGCATAACATTGACTTTAAAAGCATTAAGTGGATGGTTAGATTATGTTACCTGCTATTTTCAACACAGTAAAAAATGGTTATTTGAAATATTTGGTATGAAAAATGGTGTATTTTTACATATATTACTATATATTGCATATTTAGAGTATTCTATAT
>NW_007726472.1:729605-731490 GCF_000696425.1 Galeopterus variegatus
ATGAAAAATGGTGTATTTTTACATATATTACTATATATTGCATATTTAGAGTATTCTATATATTCTGTATATTGTATATAATTAGAGTATCTATCTATATATTTTCTCTATATATTCTTTTTTTCTGTGTATATCACTTTAATCATTAGAGTTTTCTGTCCTAGCTGAAATCCCTATCAGCACATTTTCACTCTGAAAGCTCTAATTAGTTGATTATAAATGAATTACATTACATACTCTCTCTTGAATCCAAGGAAGAGTTCCAGGTTTTCTTCACTGTTCCTGTGTGGCCATTTGTTTTTTTCCTGATTTCTTTCTGCAGGCAGTTCTGGAACCTCTCTCACGAGTTGCTATCCTTATTACTTTGGTGTGGCCAGTGAATGTGTTTGATATTACCCCTTTTGCAGTTCTTTTTATACTCAGGAATTTACCAATATTAGATTCACTGGACCAACAGTTTTTCTTGAAGCTCTGACCTTTGGGAGGTGGGAGGGTACTTTGTTCTCCTGACAAAAGGACACATGCCTCTTCCTTGATCCCCATTCCCAGCCAGGAGGGTCATTTCCTCAGGATTCAAAATAGACTCAGCATCTCAAGTGTAAATGATATTCCAGCTCCAGTAAAGCAGAAATACTTTGAAGTCATTGACCGGAGGTAGGAGGAAGGTGTCTTAGCTGGAGGAGAGGAGGTACAGCAATTAAATTTTTGACCTTCATGTACTGCTATTTTATGTGAAGAGAATATACATAAAATATCAGCCTTTCAGAAATAATGACAATAATAATAAAGCAAAATGCAAGTGACCCTTTACTGAGTCTACATGTAGGCAGTTTGTTTAGCCCTTTCAAAGTATCAGCTCAATTAACGCTTAAATGTTCAATATATGAGGCAGTGTTATTGCTCCTAGTGTACAAATAAGGAAATGTAACTAGGGTCACTTGATTTACAAATTTCAAAACTGAGATTTGCCCCCAGGTCAGTCTAAGTCTGAAACTCATGCTCCTAACAATTATATTGAAAATATAGATGTTGTTTCCTTTAGAGTACAAAAATATTCAAATTCATAACTTTGGTAATGCCACCTACAAATGAATGGATTCTGCCAGTTTCTGAGTTTGAGAAATAAATCATTAATCTTATATTGATGTTTCATAGTGACTTTACAGACATTTCCCAAAGAACAACTTTAAATGAACACAATTTAAAATGACTCAGAAAAATACACTGATAAAGTGGTACTTCAAAAACTCAATTTACTGACATAACAGAAAAGAAAAAAGAAAACAGCAACTTTGATTGTAAAACCATAAAAAAATTGAACTCAGCTTCAAAGGGATGCTGCGAAAGACTTTAAGAGTACCACCAAGATTTTATTAGACAACAGTGATCTGCTTTGGAAGTCTTTGAAGTTAAATACCCCTAAGAAACTTAAAAGTATGCAGCTTGGAACCCAGAATAAAACTGCTTGGGGCTTCTAATCATCTACTTATACAGATTTTTGAATTGCAAAAGAAACTCATATTTGGACCTGGTATGTGTACATTGCTCAGAATAAGCCACAGAGAATTGAGAAATTATTTAAACTCTTACTTGGTCTCTCCATAAATTAGCTAGTCTTGATAAGATAAAACATTATAATCTCCTTAAAAAAATGGGGACATGTATCAGAAAAGCACGGACTTAAACCCTGACATCACAGTTTACTGGTGGTGTGGCTTTTGGCAAATTACTTAACTTCTTGGAGTCTAGAAGTTCACATCTTTAAACCAGAGTATCAGTCCCTACTTCCCGCTATGGATAAAGATTAAGTGATATTAATAATGTTAAATGCTTGGTATAGTGGTAGGCACACAGTATGTCTTCAACAAGTTCCCATCATTATGAT
>NW_007726472.1:732330-733126 GCF_000696425.1 Galeopterus variegatus
ACACCTACATGTGTGTCTTTCATATGGCCAGCTTACTTCCTTCTGCTAATCAACGCAGCTACCAGAAAAAAGCATGCATTTGCTTGGCTAAGACCTCATTAAACCTTCTTAAAACTATGTCAAAACCTACAAAATCTCTGAGATTCTTGACTATATTTGGAAATTACAAACTTGCTTTTTTCCGTTTCTTCTATGGTATTTTCATGATTTGCCTTCTTTTATTATGATACATACAAATACTTTTACTCCATTAAAACTGATCTGACCAAATTGAATTTTTACCGGAATATTGAGCTGTGCCGTAGGTAAGCTTTTATTCTGATCAAGTTAGTAATTCCTCTGTTCACAGCCAAATAAAATCTTCTTTCTCGAATTATATTATAGACCCCTATCCTCCTGGTATCGAAATCAAGGCACTTTATAGGAAATGAGAAGCAGCAGCTGTGAGATCATAAATGCCAAGTTTAATTAAAAATCTTTTCATTTTCTAGTACTTCATATACATGATTGTGGATTCTGTGCAAATCGAGAAGTTTCCTAATTACTTTGCTCAGTAATGTTGGGGCAGGATTAGTTTCCACCTGGAAGTATATGTATCAACCCAATTACCATTATTCTGCCAGTGAAGATTACTGATCTACTGTATCATAGTTCTATGAGCTCAGTGTTTGGCTCACAAATATGATTTCCATATAGATTTCACAGATATTGTCTTATTTACTGAAAACACAGCATATTTGGGAAAACCCTCTTATAACACATAAGACTTGTATTTCAACTTGATGAGAAGTGCGGG
>NW_007726472.1:733747-735892 GCF_000696425.1 Galeopterus variegatus
GGGATTATATGAGACCCAAACATTCAAAGTTCATAAAATGCCAGTGTTAGATGGGACCATAGAGACCATCTATTCCTGCTAGGGCCCCACAAGGAAAATCGGCACATTCATAATCACAGAGTTAGCGAATGGTAAAACCAGGCCTTGAACTCAGATGCCCTAATGGTACTGGATTCCAGGTCCAGTGTATGTCCCTCCAATTTGATTTGCTTTAATTATTTAACTTTAGTGTAAGGTTCTAAGAATTATGATTATTTATATATTACAAAAGGCCTTAAGACAAGTAGGCTGGGAAAAAATGTCCAACTTGATTTAATATAAGAATTTCCTAGACAACTAGAGTAATGTTTTGTGTATGTGGTTTATATTGATGAGATTCCATGGCATAACAAAAAAATGAAAGGAGGATAAATGAAAAAGATTTAGTATTCTTAAATAATTCAAAGTTGTTTTAAAATATCAGGAGGGAGCTATTTGGCTTTAGTTTGTGATGAAATTCTGTGATAATCTTTGAGACACCTTTATAAGTGAGGCAATAGAGAGGTGTGGTCACTTTGATATTTCAGCAACTCAGTACCACCCAAATTATTATAAATTATACTCATTTAGTGAGTGACATTCATAGACATTTATTTTATTTGACAATAACACAGGTAAGTCACAGCTGCTTATCTTGATGTTAAGAATTATGATATTATTTATGGAGTAAAAGAGACATACATTTTCTGTTGTCTTTAAAGTTGGGTCTTTATAAAGTGTAACAGTAAATAATTATACAGTATTTTTGGTTGAAATCTTATCTACTTGAATGTGTCACACCACTAGATCAATCTTACTTCGTAAGTAATCTTGACTGGTTTAGTTTCCAGGGACTTTATTATATTCACCGGTCTAGGACCGTTTCTATTGATTTCTCTCTTTTTGTCATCATGGTATTCATTAATAAAGCCCCCTTAAGAAAGTTCTGAGTAACTTAGCACATCAAAGAACTTGGGTGGATAAAAGAGGAAAGAAGGCAAAAAGCATTGACTAATTGGAGTTTTCTGCCTTTTTGGAACCATAACCTAGGCTCAGACTCCTGAGGGATATTGCATGTTGGATACATAGCCAAATATCCTAGCATTGTTCCCAAAGTAGAAGTATTTATTCTATAAAAACATGGATCCTTACTTAACATTATGACCAGATTCCATAATCTAGAATGCAGCCAAAATAGGGTAGAGGTTAGGCAATTGGCATTGAAGCCATGATGCAGAGTTTGAATTCTACTTCAATTTTGTATTTGTCATTTGACTTGCACACGATATTTAGCTCTTTGAACCCACAATAATAATTACACTGATTTCATCAGTTTTTCATGAGAATTAAAGGCATTAATTCATGCAAGATGCTTAGCACATGCATGGAACATAGTGAGAAATCACAGTGAGATGTAATAAAGATGGTTATGCTTCGGGAGCTCCTCTTATCCTTACCATTGAATCCTAGAAAGCTCATTGGGTAAAATCACCCTCCTGTTCTTAGAAAACGTCCTGGTGTATCTCCTAAACTAAGTATCCAGACCAAAAGTAAAAGAGCGAGGGGAGGGGAGGGAAGGGTAAAACTGTAGAGAGTGAGAAAGAAAGAGAAGTAGAGGTTGAGAGACAGACATAGAGAGAGAGAGAGAGAGACAGAGAGAGATAGAGATAGAGAGAAATAGAGAGATTTATCAAGATCTTTTATAGTAAGACTACCACATTGAGTCTTGATATTTATAAATATTTCTTTACCCTAGTTGTAGAAGTGATATTTCTCTAGAGCATACTGCTGTGGGTGAGGATCTTAAAAAATATATTGAAGTGACCTTTCTTTCTAAAGAAAAGTAGGAAAAAAAAAGAGAAAACTTCCATTTGTCAAAAGAACCACAATGCAACTAACTCACCGTATCTCTGAGTCAAATTGAAAAATACAGTTTATAAATCTTTGCAGAGCTTTTAAAGAATTGAAAAGCTAAATCCTACAATTTTAGTCCTAAGAAGGACCAAAGAGTAGGATGTAAAATATTTTGCCTATAATTTGAAAAAGGCACAAGGTTATATATGCTTTATGAAGTTTGGTTTATGTAAACATATAAATTAGATTCAGCCAAATCAAGATTATGTTGTA
>NW_007726472.1:736383-737169 GCF_000696425.1 Galeopterus variegatus
TGAGGATCTTAAAAAATATATTGAAGTGACCTTTCTTTCTAAAGAAAAGTAGGAAAAAAAAAGAGAAAACTTCCATTTGTCAAAAGAACCACAATGCAACTAACTCACTGTATCTCTGAGTCAAATTGAAAAATACAGTTTATAAATCTTTGCAGGGCTTTTAAAGAATTGAAAAGCTAAATCCTACAATTTTAGTCCTAAGAAGGACCAAAGAATAGGATGTAAAATATTTTGCCTATAATTTGAAAAAGGCACAAGGTTATATATGAAGTTTGGTTTATGTAAACATATAAATTAGATTCAGCCAAATCAAGATTATGTTGTATATCATTTGTTATGTCATAAGGTTTTTCAGGAGGGAAAGCTTCAGACCTATTAAATGCTCAAACATTTGCTGAGGGTATAACATGCACTGTTAGTTGCCTGAATACAAAAATACATAAGCCCTCAAGCAATTTACCTTCCAGTGGGAGCAAAACATACAATGCTAGTGTAGCATGTTGCAATGGCTTATTTTAGAACACTTGTCATGTAATATTGTCAGGAACTATCTGTGTGTCTGTTGTACACACTGAATGCTGAGTTTCTTAAGGCAAGCTGTTGTGCTTTTCTCATTGTTGTTTGCCAGAGCCTGTCAAAAAAGAGCTTCTTAATAAATCATTGTTGGGGACAAAAAGATGTATTGAAGCAGAAGGAGAAGCGTTGAGCAGTTCTCTTGCAAGAACAAGAGAGTTTAGAAGTCTGAATAAGGACTTTGGCCTCTATCTAAAATTGAGTAGTGAGGTC
>NW_007726472.1:740636-743096 GCF_000696425.1 Galeopterus variegatus
TAAAGATAAGGTTGGGATTCACAATCTAGGGAAACCAGTACTCACTGACTTGTAGATACTTCTGCCAGTTTTCTCCAGGATATGTGTGCATAAACAACACACTTGAAGACAATTATTATTTTTATTTCAAAATGAGGTATTAATATCACATGTACTAGGGCATTTGGAGAGTGAAGGGGAGGGCATTTACTAATTGTTGTGGATGTAAACCATTCACTGCAGACATGAAAGTATTATATTGACCTGGTATGGCCATTTTTTCTGGGACTTTATTCTAGGGAACTAGAGCTCTCTGAACTTCAGTATTTCTTCTCTGCCTTATAATGGTAATTTCAATATTTCCTCTGCTAGGACACAGAGTTATTTTAAAGATAAAATGGGATTATTCATGTGAAGTGCATTTAGATATTATATTTACATGTTTATCTTCCTTTTCCATTACTGACAATTTACTATTGCTTTTTAAATACCCTAGAATGTCACTGGATAATAGATCTCTGACTCCTTCTACAGAAAACAAAAATTAATACTGAGGCTTAGAGTACTTAATCAGTAGTGAGTAGAAGAAACCAGATTTCAACTGATGTGAATTTTCTGTAAATACTGTCATTTCTCATAGTTCCTATGTTAGTAGTGCATAGAATAATTTGCTTTATCTCCAACTCATTTACAAACCTCATAAACAAGTAACAAATAAACATCACTTTAGAATTTGCATTTATACTCTCAGATTTTAAAATTGTTGAAATCTGCCATCTTTTATCTATATCTACATATTTATGTGTGTGCATGTAAATATCATCTTACAATGTACTAACAAAATTATGGCAGCAGCTATTGAGTTTCCCTTTCTATTCAAAGCCTCACATTTTAAATGTTTGTAATTACCATGGGGAAAATACCTTCCCTATCTAAATTAGGAGATGCAATGTAAGAGACAAAATTTTTGATGCCACAAAATGAGAATTATATAAGAATTTACAAGCTTTGGCTGTATGAATAATATGATATTTATGAGTTTTTGCATCTATAAATTGGGGGAAGCATTTGGTGTGATGATTTTTAAGGTAATGTCCTAACATTATAGTTGATAGCACTTTGCTGTTCTTTTCATATTGGGCCCATTTTTAGACATGTTTATTCTTGGAGTTTGCTTTTGAAAGTGCATGCCTTTGAAATTAAATCCACCAATCTATACCATCTTTGCTGGTGCATATACCAACATCACTGATGTTTTCTCTTCAGACACCAGAAAAAACTATGAAACAAGAGCAAGCAATAGTAAACAATGGTTCTTCATTACGTGTCTCCAAACAGTTATGCAAAATGTGAAGCCCTGGAAAGTATAGACTGTATTGAATAAAAATATTTTTCAGGTAATGAGGTTTTTTTTATTGTTGTTTTTTCTGTAAATGAATGCAAGAATTGACTGGACAATGCAGTATTTAGCACAGTGACTTCAACATAATAGTTATTTATCTTACTGATTTATTCTAGAAGTCAAATCAATATTGATAATTACTTAACGTTATTTTACAGACAAGCAAACTTTATAGATTTGCAATTAAAAAGTGATTTTTCAAATAAGCAATTCTTACAATAGTTTTAATTTCCTGTTAGAAGAGTATACTAATCACTGAATGAGCATGAAATAAAATGAAAAAATAAATGAAATTTGATACATTTCTCATTAAGCAAACAATTCAATAACAATATTAACTGTGAAAAACCCTGAGCCATAATCATATTCGAAGCTAACCTCAATACTTCTAGAAACTTCGTATAGAGAAAAAAATATTCAATTGTTTAATTACCTACTTTTGTTCCGTTCTTAAGATGTTTACACTGCTCCTACTGAAATGAACAATCTGGTAAACATTTTCACTTATGGAACCCACTGTCAGAAGTAGTAAATGTAAAAGCAAACTTTGGATCACACTATTTTCTTTTTGTTTGTTTTCTGACTGGTTAGAGGGTCTTAACTCTCGGCACAGTGACATCCTGTGCCTCAGCTCTACCAGAGGAGCACTCGCCTGAGTGAGCCACGGGACCGCCCCTGGATTGCACTATTATTAGTCATAGTCAAACACAGCACTGGCAGCAAAGGATCTGTGATGAGAGTCAAATCCTGATAAGATTCTTCTGCGTCTTATATTATAAGCAATATTAAAAGCTCATAACCCCTTTTGCAAAGAAAACTAAATGCTCTGTAAAATGCAAATGTGGAATACAGTGAAAGTTAAGGAATTTTTTGTTTTTGTTTTTACTATTGTTTGTAAGGAGCCTGTGTTTTGTTATTTATTTATTTATTTATTTTTATTTTGGCAGCTGGCAGGGATGGTAATCTGAACCCTTGACCTTGGTGTTACAACATCACACTATAACCAGCTGAACTAATTGGCCAGCCCATGGGGCCTGTGTTTTAATGGTCAATAGTGAACAGTCAATGTTTAGTTTTCA
>NW_007726473.1:0-1502 GCF_000696425.1 Galeopterus variegatus
AACATGGTGCTTTCAATCCCTTGATTTTAGCCCAGTGAAACCCATTTTAAATTTCTGACCTTCAGACCTGTAAGATAATAAATTTGAGTTGCTTTAAGCCAATAAATTTGTGGTAATTTGTTACATCAGCAATAAGAAACTAATACACTATTTAACATAACATATTCACAAGTTATTGGGATTAAGATGTAAACATTTTAGGGGGCCATTATTATGTCTACCATAATCCACCCTCTGGCCCCCAAAGACACATGTTCATCCCAAGTGCAAAATATACTCATCCCATCCCTTGATCCCCAAAGGTCTCATTATGCCATTAACTCAAAGTCAAAAATCTCATCTAAATCACATCAAATCAAAAGTCCTAAATCTCATCATCTAAATCAAGTACAGATGAGGATCTGAGTATAATCTATCTGGGGCACAATTTCTCTCCAACCGTGAACCTGTAAAACTCAAGACCAAGTTACCTGCTCCAAGATACAATGATGGGACAGGCATAGGATAATAGTCATGGACATCTGCATTCAAAAAGGTTATCTAATGGAAGGAAAAAGAGTCACTGGTCCCAAGAAATTTCAAAATACCCCAGGCAAACTCATTAGATTACAAGGTATGGGAATAATTCTTTGTTGTTCAAGGCTCCATTTCTTTTTCATACAAGGTAGCACATGTTTGCAGAGATGTAGTTTTACCTGCCTGTGGAATTTTGAGTATCACACAGGCTTCTTTCATTTTATACTTTCTCTGCCCTTTCCAGTCCAAGCAGATGTGTTTATGCTGACAAAAAAATTTTTCATGAANCTTTGATTTTTATCTCAAAGTACTCTCCAATTTCCCTGTGATACTTATTGTTACCCATTGTTTATGTAGGATAATGTTATTTAATTCCCACACATTTGTGAATTTTCTAAATTTCCTTCTGTTACTGTGATCAGAGAATATATTTTCTATGATCTTAATCTTTTTAAATGTATTAAGACTTGTTCTATGGCCAAAAATTTTTTTAGAAAATAAATTTTAAAAAACATTAAAGAAAAAAATATAATCAGTAATTGATACTAAGGAAGCAGTCAGCATTCTATATCACTGTAAGGTGATTCCAGTTAACAACAATTTATTCTATATTTTGAAATAGCTAGAAGAGAGGATTTTAAATGTTCTGAACACAAAGAAATAGTAATTGTTTGAAGTAATGGATATGCTTAATTGTCCTGATTTGATCATTACATACTGTATTTGGTATCAAAATATCACACTATACCCCATAAATATGTATAGATACTATGTGTCAATTTAAAATATTAGTTAAAAAAAGAATCAGAAAGAGATTTGAAGATGCTACACTGCTGCCTTTGAAAGTGGAGGGAGAGGCACAAGCCAAGGAAGGTAGCCTCTAGAATGGGAAAAGGCAAAGAAACAGATTCCCCCCTTGAGAAGTAACATGGTGCTTTCAATCCCTTGATTTTAGCCCAGTGAAACCCATTTTAAATTTCTGACCT
>NW_007726473.1:2979-4092 GCF_000696425.1 Galeopterus variegatus
TGAATCTCAATTTTAGCATTTTTTGCAATCTTGTTAGGCTATGAGTTTCTCAAATTAAGTCATATTTTCTTTTTCTTTAACAGTTCTTCACTCAATTTATCTCCTTTCTCTGGCTTTTTACTACAAGCAGCAAGAAGAAATCAAGCTGCACCTTCAACACTTTGCTTGGAAACATTCTCAGTTAACTGTCCAATTTCATTGTTTATAAGTTCCACTTTCCACTTAACTGCAGGACACAATTCCACTAAGTTTTCTGCCACTTTATAACAAGAATTCCCTCTCTTCAAGTTTCCAAAAATATGTTCCTGATTTCCTTCTGAGCTTCACCAGCAACACCTTTAACATCCGATTTCTACCAACAGTTTGTGATGACTTAAGTACGTGTATTCTATAAAATGATATATGGTTTCTCTACCATGTTCTTCACTTCTTCTGAGTCCTCACTATCAAGAGTCATTAACATCCATATTTTTACTAATAATCTGCTCAAGGCAACTGTATCAGTCCATTCCTGTTGCTTATAACATAAATACCTGAAATTTGGTGATTTATAAAAAAAAAAAAAAAATCTAATGCTTACAGTTTCAGAGGCTAGGAAATCCAAAGTCCAGGGAACATATCTGGTGAGGGTCTTCTTTGGTGGTGGCTTACAACAATGCAGGGGTCTTACATGGTAGAAAATGGCAGATCAGAGAGAGAGAGAGACTCTCACGTGCTCTTCTTTTAAAGTCCACAGAACCATGGCCATGACCACAATTAAACCATCAACTTAAACACCTCTCCAAAGCCTCAACTTTTAACTACCATAATAGGATTTCACATCCTCTTAACACTGTCACAGTGGGGACCAAGTTTCCAATACCTGGAACTCTGGGGGACACAATTTAAGCTTCAATGAGTTGGGGAGGGCACATTCAATCCACAGCAGTAATCTAGGTGTTTTTTTTACCATGCTCCTCAAAATTCTTCCAGCCTCTGCCTACTGCCCAATTTCAAGGCCATTTCCTCATTTTTAAGTATTTGATACAGCAGCACCCCATTTCCAGTCCAAACTATGTATTAGTTTCCTAACAAATAACTACAAATTTAGTTGCTTAAACACACACACACACA
>NW_007726473.1:4247-12580 GCF_000696425.1 Galeopterus variegatus
TTTATTGTCTTACTTAGAAGTTTGACACTGGTCCCACTGGACTAAAATCAAGGTGTAAGGCTATGATTCTTTCTGGAAGTTCTAGGGGAGGATCCGTTTCCTTGCCTTTTCTATCTTTTAAAGGCCACGTACATTCCTTGGTTCATGGCTATCTTCAAAAGCCAGCAATGGCTTTCCATCTTCAAAGCCAGCAATGATGGGTCAAGTGCTTTTCATGTCACATCACTTTGGTCTCTTCTTCTGCCTTCCTCTTTCACTTTTGAGGACACTTATGATTACATTGGGCTCCCCCGCCCCAGATAATCCTGGATATCTGTCCTAGGATCAGCTGATTAGCAAACTTAATTCCACTGGCAACCTTAATCCCCCTTTGCCATGAAACCTAATGTATTCATGGGTTCTGGGTTTGGGAAGTGGACATTTTTGGTGAGGGGGGTAGGTGGGGAGGCGGGTAATTATTCTGCCTACCCCAGAGATGTAGAAACAAGGGAAGATTTGGGGGATAGAGACTGCTAGTTGTCCCTCTATTCATTCTCTTTCTTTTTCTTAGTAATAAAATCTGTTATACAGGTACTTAGCCACCAAAACAAATTTAAAAAAAAAAAAAAAAAGTTAGCAAGCCTCACTTTCAAAAAAAAAAAAAAGCAAGCCTCACTTTCAGCTAAAAATAGCCATGTGACTTAAGTTTGGAACTGTGACCTGAAGGAGAAGGGGCAAGCCCTCCTTTTTTCCTTCTACCTTTTCCTTCTCTATGCTGGCTGGTCAGCTAAAAATAGCCATGTGACTTAAGTTTGGAACTGTGACCTGAAGGAGAAGGGGCAAGCCGTCCTTTTTTCCTTCTACCTTTTCCTTCTCTATGCTGGCTGGAATGCAGACTTGGGGTGTATCACTGTACTAAGCAGACATGACTCACAGCTACAGCTGGTGGAGAATCAAGCTAGCAAAAACCTGGGCCCCTGATGACATAGAGCATAGTGACCACAGCAGCTAGAACTTTTATGTGAACAAGAAGAAAACTCCTATCTTGTTTAAGTCACTGTCATTTTGAATTTCTGTTGAAACAATCTAACAAATCCTAGCTAACACTTTTTTTTTAAATGAGAGTTATTATAATGTAACCACTCTTCAAGAAGCAGATGTACCCCCACCCAAAATTTGGTTCAGATGCGGAGACTGATGATACCACACACACCCCAAAAGGATGTGAAAAGTTTTAATACTTGCATAATTGAGGTCTCTGGGCCCTCAATTGATGCAGGTCAGGCAGAGGCCCCAGGCAGACCTGAAATATCTTGAGAGAGCAAGGAAAGGGGACTGGCTCAGGCTTTTTATTGTGTTTAGAGGGTGGGACCAGGCCGAGGGTTCCCATGTGCAAGCTAGGGCTTAAATCTCCTGGTTTGGATCTCCTGCCAAAACCTAAAAAAAAAACAATTGGGTTTTCTTATCAGCATACCCAGATGTGGAATAGAGGGGAAGACGGAGGGGTGAGGCTTAAAAGCTATCAGCAGTCAAACATCAAAAAAAATAGAATCAGACCCTTTATTACACATAACGTAATTGTGTGCAGTTAAGAGTGATTCAAGAAAGAAAACCATTATCTATAGGAGCAGCAAAGTCATTGTAAAGGTAATGGGGATTAGGCTCCAGAGCAAGGAGAGAAGTTAGCCTTATATAGGAACATATGGAGGGAAGAAAGATACATATGGAGGGTACAGAAGCAGGTAGATTTGGAGATTGGTAGTAGAAATATAAGGACGTTCTCTCTGGTACATTTTATTCTGTGTCAAATAGAAGTGAAGCAATTAACTGAGGGAAGGGGAGTTGAGGATCTGAGAGAAAGAAGATATGAAATAGTCATCTTACAGAGCTGGAAAATGAATTGTAATAGTGAAACTTGAGGTTTTTGAATTGTGTTTTACACCTACTTTTGTCAGTTCATCGAGAATAGTGGTTGGATTTGACTAGGGTCAAGTTTTTACAAGTGTCTCAGCACAGGTTTCCCAGAAAGTAGCCTGAGACACAGGACTCATACGCCGTTACTGGAGGGACAAGGAATACAAAGCAGGAAGGAGAGAAAGCCAACAGGAAGATAAGATAATTGAGGCCAAGATACTGAGTTGCTGAGGTATTGAATGGACTGTCTTTGTGGATGTTGAAATCACCAGAAATGATAATAAGCACAGCAGTGGAGAGAAAATAAGGCAGATGCTAAAAAATGTCATTGAATTCTGGGGAGTTTCTAGGATGAAGGTTGATGAATCTAACCAGCAGGGTAAGAAAGTAGGATATTCTCATGGCATATATTTCAAAGGGTAAGGAGATTTTTAGGAAGAAGAGAGAAAGAATGGTCTGGAATGGCATTTCTCAAACTTTAGTGTACTTTCTATCACCAAAGGATCTTGGTAAATACATTTTCTAATTCAATAGATCTGGAGTGGGACCTAGGTAGCACCAATGCCGCCAGTCTACAGACCCTACTTTGAAAAACAAGGTTCCAGAACATAAACTTGGCTGCACATTGAGATCACGTGGGGAGCTTTAAAAAATTCTGATGCCTGGTTATACCTGGGTGCAGTTTGGGCATTTGGACTTTCAAAAGCTCCCCCAAAGAATTCTAATGGGCAGCAAAGGTTAAAAAACACTTATCTAGAAGAAGCAATGAGAAACAAGAACGTCATCTACCCTTTGTCCAAGTCCAGTAGTTCATGGAGAACATTTCACAGTCTAGCCAGCACTGGCGAGAAATGCCAGTGAAGCAGGCAGCCTGGGTACCCTCTCCCCCTGACAGTACTGGAGATACACTGAGAAACTCTTCTCCTTCAGACATTCTTTTTCTAGACTTCTCTTAGTCACATATCTATCAAAATAGCAGTACTACATAAACGTTTCATTAACTACTAGTTATAGTGAAATATATTGAAAGAAATTTATGAAATACTCTCATATCTCAGGAACAAATTTTGTTTTGCTTCTCGTTTGCAGTACATGAATGATCTTTTCATTTCTTCTTTCATTTATTAAATATTAAGTATATCTATGTGCCAAAAACTTTGTACCTGGAAGCATGGATCCCAACCTCAGCAAAGTTGGTGCTTTGAGTACATGATAAGCATAAAAGCGCCAACTCTGCTGAGGCTGGGATCCACATTTCCAGGTTAGAGTTGGCCAAAAGAGGAAGGCAGAAGTGGCCAGAAGCCATTATTCTTGAAAAGTTATCATGGTCAGTCACAGTGACGGACAGACACAGAGGCTCCCAGCAGCTCCCAGCTTGTCCTCAGTCTTCTCTACTCAATAGCACCTTCCTGACTGTGGGCCCTGCTGACCAACAGCGGCCCCACACCCACAAAAGCAGAGTTCTCCCACATTCAGCAGTTTCCAGAGATTTCTCCAGCATGTTCCCTCTTCACGGTTCTACTTCAGCAGCTAAGCATGCTTGGATTATCAGATTTCCCTGCAAGCTTCACTTTGCCTACCCACACCAGTGCTTCAAACAGCCTGGTTAGTGATTGCTTCTCTGATCCTAACTGGCATTCCTCAGTAGAGCAGGCAAGATTTTGATCCATGCTTCAGACACTCTGATCCTCCAATTCTCCCCTTCCAGATCTTCATTTTCCCAGTTCCTTCCATGTTTGGTAAGACGTAATTACCGTAATAAATCCCTTAGTCCCATAATTATTATAAAGGATTTGTTTTTCTGACTGATTCAGTCTGATAAAGGAGACATAAAAATAAGCAGACACTTAAAAATCAGTGCAACAATTGCTGACTTCACAAGCATATGAACATATAGAAGATAAATGACAGTCTGAATTCTGAAGAAAGCTTCAGAGTTAACCAAATGTATATTGTGTCAGAGGATGAAAAGGAGAAAAAAAAGAGAGACAGACAAGAGTGAGAGAGAAAGCTGGAGAGGGAAGCAGGTCTAAAGCACCCATAGGTTTCCTTCTGAAATGCCCTATGTGAGTTTCAGGCCCTTTCATTGTTAATTGCATCTGACTTCTCAAGTTCACCCACAGAACTTCTCTTTCAGCTCTGCAACACTATACAGATTTCTTCATACTCAGAATTTATCTAGAAAGAATTTTTAAACAAAGAGCTTGAAGTGCAGATGCAAATAAATTAGAATTTATAACTTCCTTTTCAGATTTGAATTTTTTATGAAATTGTAAAATTGGACATTTCCAGAATGGGAATTTTACCTTTTAGAGTACAACGGTACTGATGAAAAATAACACAAAGGTTGAGCTAAATGATCTGTAAAGTTCTTTCCAACCTAAAAATCATCACCTTGGAGAATTGTCAGGATTTGTTGACTAAATCTGACATGCCAGCTTGGTTTGTGGCTGCAGAGTTTCAGCAGGTATTTGCATGTTTGTTTGTTTCTTCCTTCTGATTTCTAGGAGAAGAGAGAAAATAGAACTAGCAGCTGCAGAGACAAGAAATAGTTCCTGCAGAATCCATCTATGAGGACTTTTCATATACTTCGCCAGGACTAGATGCATAGCATTTGCCAGAACCAGCTGTAGGAAAACATGTAAGCAACAGTTCCCCTGAATATTCATCCTAATTCAGAGTTGGAGAGCAGTGAAATTTAGCAGACCTCTGAGATTACCATGAAGGACACCATGCATGCCTGAACAAACACCAAGATGCATCCCAGCTCTGTCTGAATACTTGCCCAGGAGGAGAACCCAGCACTGATGCTTGTGAGTAGAGCAATAGGCATTTTTTCCCCAGGAATTCACAGCACTTCTTTGTAGTTTATAGATTCAGTGGTTAAAATATATGCTAAGTAGAAATTTCTGTTATTTAAACCTCTTACTCTAACTTTGTGATAAAATGTTTATAAAGAATGGCATTTTGTATTTTTTTAATTGCTCATTTCAGTGTAGTAAATACTCCTAAAGTTACCACATCCCACAAAATCGGCCTTGGTGGTAACAATAGGGCAGAGGTTACCTTTCGGTATGGAGAAGGGAAGCCTTCCTATGGCTGTAAAATTACACTTGCTCTTCTAAATTTAGTACTTAGCACTGTGGAATACAGAAAAAAACATACAAAATCTCTCACTGAAAAGTAATGAATCAAAATTAGAAATTAAAAATTTTAAGAAAATACATTGTGTAGCCTTTTGTTAATAACACTGCCAAATTCTAGTTGCTTTCTATAATTAGTTTTGCAACACTTGCTGTAGCGAGAAATGAATTTACACGGATACCTACCATTGGCCAAATACTGTGCGTATATTTTTATTTAACCCAACCAGACAACTGAAACATGGATATTTTCATCTCCATTTTACAGATGAGAAATTGGATGCTTAATGAAGTCAAACCTACCCAAGGTCACATAGCTAGTCAGCGACAGAATTAAGATTCAAACCCAGGTCGGTCTAACTCCAAAACCCATGTTATTTCTGCTACCCCATGTTGGTAAAAATGGTAACTACTAGACAAAATGAAAGAAGAAAAAGAAATGGAAAAAGTGAAAAAACTGACCTAGTGAAAAAGGAAATATTTTGTGCTTTCCTATATTTTGGGTCATCAGAGTAGGATATAGGAAGACAACAGGAAATGTAGAGCTTAGGTTTTAAATAGAAAGTTGCATACCCCTACTAGTAAATATTTTAGAAATTTTTTTATGCCATCAAGAAAAAATTTTGTGAATTGAAATGTAAAACTTATAACATTCCACTGGCAGTAAGCAGGCCAAAGGGGTATGTGCCATGCTGTTTGTGAAGCATTCCAAGCACCTCACATGAAAACTCACTTTTATTAAAAAAACAAAAAGACAAGGATTTGTATTTATACACTAGTATATATGTGAACAGCAGCATCCTGCACACCAAATCAACTTCACGTTTAATAATCCCTAACTTTCAAAGTCTGGCTGGTTAGCTCAGTTGGTTAGAGCATGATGTTATAACACCAAGGTCAAGGGTTTGGATCCCCATACCAGCCAGCCACAAAAAATAATAATAATTCCCAACTTTAATACTCTTTGCTTGTGCACCAAAGAATGCCTCTACAAACAAAGGATAGTTGAAAATAGTTAAAATCCAAAGTCAGGATAGGCCACAAAAAGCCTAACAAGTAAGCTGGTAAAACACCATAAGATTTGCATTTTTCTAGTACTTGTACATTATGACATTGTGCTTTTATGATACTATGTTATGACCAGAATTCTTGTGCAATACTGGCCATAACTCTTTCAGAAAGGCATGTCAGGATGTTAGTAGATCTAGTTTGGGTTTATTAAAAGTGACAAAAGTGGAAAGACGAAGAGTAGAGATTCTTTGTGAATTAATTTGGAAGAGAATAGCATTTTGCATGCTACAAAAGTAAAAACTAAGTGAGAATGCAATTTAAAATATATATAGCATTTTTTAATAACATAAAAAAATGGCCTTATACACTGAATCTTCAAGTTCCCAGAAAAAAGAGTCCCCTTTCAAATTCGAAGAGGCAAATTTAGAGGAAATAAAAGAAAGCATCACTTTCCTCAGGGAATAAACTTATGAAAGTTATTACAAGAGATCGTAATCTCTTGGGAAGAATATATCAAATAATTGAAAGAAAAATGTAGGCACATTTGTGAGAGACAGAGCTTCTAATAACTGGTAAGAGAAATCTAGACTGCCTTCATTTCTAAAATTGGCATCAGGAAGGATTACCGTGACCTTATTTTAAATCCATGTTGGCAATAAAATGCACCAGAATGGCAGGCCTGTGTTCCTATAAATGTTGAAGTTTTTAGTGAAAACTGTACTGTACAATACATATATAAATAAATGTACACACACCTACATGTATGTGTTGGGGCTCAGAGCCTGTTACCCCAAACTATGGTGCTTTGACATACTGAAATAAAGAAGCAGCCTCAAGGTTTCTCTGGCTTTCTCCCACCCACCACCCACCATATTCCCCACCCCTCCCACCCTACTCCCTCCTGTCTCTCAATCTTCTGTCACTCTACAAAGCACAGGATAAAGCTGTTCCCTTATCTGTCTGAAGCCTGGACCTGCCAGAGAAGAAAACAATTAGTATCTCTAGTTCTTTCCCTGAGTTTTCATTAACTTAACTCATATCACAGGAAGAAAGACTGAAGTCTGTCAACACACTGGACAGACTGTCGTCACAGACCACTGTCTTCTCAAAGAGAATTGTTTACCAGTCATTGCCTGCTCTGTGGGCCCATCACACTTTGTCCCAGGCCATTGTATGTCCTCCAAGCCAACTGGGTCCCCCTAAAAATCATTTACTCCTATACCCCCCATCTCCCCTTTCCCTATGAAGAGGGGTATATATGCATCTGCGTCCCATTGGGTTAATTGGATAATCATGCTGCAGTTCCTCCCCTGCTATGTACATTAAATAACATTTGTTGTGCCTCTTTTTCCTATTAATCTGTGTTTCTCAGTTCATTTTTCGCAAACCTTTAGGGAATAAAGGGAAAGTCTCACCATAGCCCCTATTTTGATAGATTATTACATGTTCCAAATTTTGTCAATTTCATATAATTTTATCCTTTTTAATAAAAAGAATTCATTAAATGTGTAACTAAATATGATTTAGTTTTCGTATCTCTGTAAATTTTTTACATAAAAATTCCAAAAATGTTTATTTGTACCTTCTTTGACATTGAGAAAACTGGCTCTCATTAGCTGCAATACATGCACTAATTTCTTTATCTCTAATTGGCATGAAAAGTAGTTTCAGAATTGCTAAGCCACATACCTATGTGTTGTATTTCATCCTTTTCATCTCTAGTCTTAGTGATTCAGTCGATACACTGTTTTCCAAAGTTAAAAGGTCAGCTCCTTTCTTCCCGACCTCCTTCAGTGTATTTTTTGTCACTAAGTCTAATACAGGTAGATTTCCTTTGTCACAATCTGCATTTCACATACTATTCCTCCAACATCCTGGTTGATATTTTTTTATTTGCATACAGTAAAATTACCTCTTTGTGAAAACAATTCTTTGGTGTTGACAAATGCATAGAGCTGTGTATCCATCACTACTGTACCATACAGAACAGCTCTATTGTGCCAAAAATTTCTATACACAGTCCTGAACAACTGATCTGGTTTTTGTTTTCTGTAGTTTTGCTGTAGTTTTGCCTTTCCCAGAAAGGGGGACTGCTAGAATAAAACCTATGGTTCTGAAATGAAGTTGGTGGTATCAGCATGAATTCATGCTTTTTTTTAAATATAGATACAGATAGATGGATACAGAAATATAGTCATGTGTGTATACATGGGTTCATACGTATATACATATTTCTTTGCTCTGTGTACTGAGAAGATCTGGCACCCAGATCTTGGTTTCTATATA
>NW_007726473.1:13455-14971 GCF_000696425.1 Galeopterus variegatus
TATAAGATAAGTCTAGAGTAAGCACATACTAAATAAAAAATAAATTAAAATGGGGACCTTCCAAAGGGACACAGAAGCCAACAAAAGAACTTCCAATGGATAACGTTGGAAGAATTTGAGCAACAAAATAAATAATGAGAATATCAGATTATAACCCTAAGAATAAAACAAATATACATGAGTCCACACTGATGAAAATAAATGATTGAATAAATAGATGGGGAAGAAGAAATTACTCTTCTTTACAGAAGAATTTCCATGAATAAATGTAGAAGAAATGAAGGCAATATAAAAATCACCATTACAAAAACACAGAATTAATTATTGCAAGCAAGATCCATAAATGAATGATAACATTAGTTAGAGAGTTTAAGGAGAAACAGGATATTTACATAGCCTCAAAGTATTTCCCACAAAAATATGTATTAATAGGAAAGGAAAAAAAATAATTTTATAGTACAGAAACCAGGCAGATAACATGTGAACCAAGTGATCAAGGTTAAAATTACCAATAAGAAGACATATCATTATCATGTTGTACTTCCTGATATAATGCACCAAGAAGGTTACATCACCTCTGGTGTTCTCCTCAAAACTTCATAACCTCAGTTTAATCAAGAGAAAAACATCACACAAACTCAAATTGGGGAACATTCCAAAAGTGTCAAGGTTATAAAAATAAAAAACAGAGACTGTCACAGATCAGAGGAGACTAAAGAACGTGACAACAAAATGTAACATAACATCTTGGACTGGACCCTGAAACAGAATAAGAACATTAGTGGAAAAAAACTGGTGAAATGCTAATAAAGTCTATAGTTAGTTAATAGTATTATACAAACGTTCATTTCTTAATTTTGATAACTGAACCATAATTATGTAAGATGTTAACATTAGGGAAAGCTGGGTAATGGATATACAGGAACTCTGCATCATTACGGCAACTCTTCTGTAAGTCAGAAATTATTTCAAAATAAAAAGTTAAAATTTTAGTCCAAGGACAGCATCTAGAAGGCACTAAGAATGGTCCAGCATTTGACATACTGTCAAAGGCTTTTCTACAAAACAGCCTCTAACAAAACTAGCTGTCCTGAACCACTGGTAATAGAATCGTTTATGTTTAAACCAAGAAAGTTGGGGAAGCACCAAAATCTGCATGTGGCATGTGCCCAGGCGTTTGTGCTATGAGACCTAAAGTTCATATGAGGTTGTCTAAAATGAGAAAACACGTCGGAAAGGCCTGTGGTGGTTCCATGTGTTCTAAATGTGTCCATGACAGGATCAAGTGTGCTTTACTTATTGAGGAGCAGCAAATTGTTGGGAAAGTGTTGAAAGCACAAGCACAGAATCAGAAAGCTAAATTTTAAAATGAAGCTTTATTGAGTAATAAAAAGAATCAAAAGAAAAAAAAGTTAAATTTTTAAAAGTTCTAAAAATGTTTAAAATCTTTTGTTGTTTCACATGTCCCAATTTTGGGTTCAGAACAAATGATATTATTATATAAAACATCAAAACA
>NW_007726473.1:15744-18428 GCF_000696425.1 Galeopterus variegatus
TAGTTTGTTTAAAAATGTATTAAGATTCACATACATATGCCATTTGATATGGACTAGGTAGAATAATGTTCTTGCACAGGAATTAATAATTTAGATGGTCTGTTTCAAAGCCATATTCCAAGCCCAATATCAGTGACACTGAAGAAGAGAAATCTCACTCTCATCAAAGTAGTAAAAGAGCTTCAATCAAGGTGCTTGATAATGAGCAGTATTTCCTACTGCATCTGCAGCAGCAGCAAAGGTTAGAACTCTGTGTATGGGGAAACACTGTGAGACACCTTTTCAGGCCCAGAGAGTCCTGCCTGGGCTGCAGCAGTCCACAGGGGAAGCTTCACGGCCAAGATTCTTATGGTCACAAGCCCTCATTTGCTTCTGGCATGTGTCTTATCAAAAAGACAAAAATACTCGTCTCTATTGTCATAGTAGGGGAAAAAATCCATTAAGTTCTGGCTGTTTGAAAGAAAAATAAGATCATGTGCCAAGGGGGAAAAAAATGATTTTATTTTGCAATAAAGACCTTTATCCTGTAACAACAAATATTTATTGAAAATTTATGATATGCCAAGTCTGTGCAAAGCTCTTTATATATAGGATCTCGTCTAATTCCTCTAGCAACCCAGTGAGGTAAGTATTATCATTGTGTCTATATATCAAATGAGGGAACTGAGGTGTCACAAGGTTGAGTAATGTGCCCAAGGTCACAAAGCTAAGAAAAGACATATCCAGGAATAAAACCAAAGTCTATCTGACTTTAGAGCTGACTTAAGCCATAAAATGTACAACTAAATCTCTCTACAGAGCAGAATTTTTTTTTTTTTCCTTTTTGTCTTTTTTCGTGACCGGCAATGGATCGCAACCCTCAGTGTTGCCCCCGCACCTCGCTCAGCCAGTGAGCGGGAACCGGTCTGTATGTGGGATCCGAACCCTCAGCGGGAGCGCTGCCGCGCTTCCCAAGCAGCGCACTGTAGCAGTGCGCCACCGGCCGGCCCTACAGAGCAGAATTTTGTAGGTGATTATGGGTATGGGCATATTTACAAGATTTAGAACAAGCTAAAAATATTTTTTAAAAGCATTTTACAAACATGACTAAGGTGAACTTATGACAAAACTTTTATAGACAAATACATATACCACTTGATGGAGAATTGTTTAATTTGCTGCATAAGTACTCAGGACGTGTCGAAACTTGACTCTAAGTCCTTTAAGCTTTTGTAGACCACGAGTGGAATGTACTGGGCACCTTCTCTTTTTAACACTAAAGGTGTCAGGGACATTACCTACTAGACAAACGGCAAACAAAACTGCTTTACCTACCTGGCCTTATTGCTGGTGTAAGGAAGAGATAGAAGAATAAGGGTTATTTAGTCATAGCTTTTGTCTTTGTAAAGTGAATATCATCATCTAAGGTGTCATGGGGGAAATATTAGGGAAACCTAAATTATCCTCCAAAATTCTCTTTCCCTTATATATTTAGCAAAGCCTAACTCTCCCTTACTATCAGCAAGTCAAAACAATCTTTACTTTGGAGGTTGGATAGCTGCTTTTTAGTGGTATATACCAAATGAGAGGGCAGAAGAATCACTGGAGAGCTTACATAGGAAATTATCTCGTTACAGCATCTGCTCATAGCACTTTTATTTGTTCATTTACTAGATGTATATGTTAAACACCATCTATGTGCCAGGCAATGTACCACAGCTAGAGAAACAAAAATGAATAGCACATCCTCCGCCTCCAGTAGTTCAGCTTCCTGGGGAAAAAAGACATAAGTAATCAACTGTAACAGGGCTGAACTCACCCCCAAAGGAGGGGAGTGGAGAAAGCACATACTTGCACATACCTCCGTCTGGGAAAGTCGGAATATTGGGGCTCGAGGTATTTGTATAAGTTGTGGCTCACCAGGCAGAGAGGGACACAAGTGATATTCCAGGAAAAGAGAATATCAGGTGCAAGACAACTGCAAGTAGCTCAGTGTGATTGCAGCTCAGGTTTCAAGTTGGGGAGTGGCAGGATATGAGGCTGGAAAGGCAAACATAAGCAAAAACAACAAGGAAACTGCCTTTGTATTATCACAGTTGTCTTCTTATGAAATTACAGAACATCTCTTCTTCATCGATGTATCCCTACATCAGTGTGTACCACATAACAGGTCCTCAACTACCAGTAAATTAACAGTCCAACAATCTTAAATGTTTATATCTACCATGAGCAGTTGTAAAACTAGGTCAACTAGAACAAGTATTAAACTATTATTTGTCTGAGATTTTTTAAAAACTAGTGTAATATACTGCCCTCTAGTGGTTACAAAACAACAAACTTTTCCATCACAGGCAAAGCCAGTAGCTTTCACTCTTTTAATAAACTTAACTAAGGGATGCACTCTGATTTTTTTTCTGTTCTGTTGCATTTTATTTTTAAAACAATGCTGGTTACAAGCAAAGATATCACCCACTAACAGCTTGCCACCCAGTTTGACAATCAGTGGTCTCTGACAACACTTGCTTTATTTTAATGCATTATTATAACTATCATGTAGACTATGGTTCATGATTTAATTCATTCTAAAAGCAGATATGATCTAACTTTTTCACAAATAGTAAATTGGTTAAGCTTAATAAAACAAATAGTAATAAAAATAATAATAAATAAAATTCCCCATGTATTAATACTAATAATTAGACCTA
>NW_007726473.1:19443-21330 GCF_000696425.1 Galeopterus variegatus
TCATATTTTTGAAGAATATTTAGTGAAATAGGGAAATAAGCAATGACTCATTGCTAAGTGGAAAAAGAGGGATATGAGGCTATACTTACAGTGTCTCAACTATGGGAGGAAACAAACAAACATAAAGAAAGAAAAGCCAGGAAATTAATGCAACAGAATATCAGCAGTGGTAGTTTCTTGGTAGTAGGATTTCAGGTGATTCTAATTTTTTCTTAATAATAATTTTTTTATATCTTTCATACTATCTATATTGTATATGTATAACTTCCTTAATTAGAGAAGTCCAAAATAATTAACAGCAAGTGAGATTGTCTCCTTTGAAATAAGTGTACACATGAGAGAAGAAAGAGTACCCCTCAAAGTCGGCTCTTCAGATTTCTTATGAATGAATTACAGACCCTACAACAGAGCTTCCATACTGGAGGATGAGTTTGCTTGTCACAAAAGCATCTTCCAAGGTATCCTCATCCACAAATATTCCTGAAAGGGGCTCTTAGACTTTCAGAATCAAAAGATGAGTAACTAAGCACGAATTTGCTTTATTTCCTCCCATATATGAACACCAGTGAAAACAAACTCTCCAAGAACATTCCCTTGGAAGGGTTGCATCAGTCTGACCTTGGTTCCACTGGATGGCACTTTTGACAACAAAGTATGAAAGCACAGTTAGAGTATTGTACCACAAAATGGCAAACTAGATATGGGAAAAATATAATATTAAAAGGTTGCCTTAATTATCATTATTGTTTTTATTTCCTAAAATTTGGATTTTGACCTAAACAATATTTATGAAACTCCTAAAATATTCTTTAAAATCTTTTTTTTATTTTTAACATTTTACCCTCATATTTTATTGCATATGTAGGAGTTGCCTTTCTTCTAAAGATTTTCACAATGCCTAGATATATATTTTTTTTAAATTAAGTAGTAAACTTTCCAACAATTTCAATGAATATAAAGGAAACAATTTACACATCATCTATTCCAAACTCCTAATGTTAAAGATGAAATCCAAGTACTTTTTATGTGTGTGTGTGGCTGGCCAGTACAAGGCCACATACTTTTTAAGTGGCAGTGGTTAAAACATTAACATCTATGTTTTTAATGTCCATAGAAATAAAATTACTGTTTTGTCTTTTTGGTTTCTACAGCCCAGCAAAGAAAGAAAAGAAAAAGATCCTTACAGAAAAATGAGAGTTTTATAAATTACTGCATTCATTGGAAAAATTCAAAACTATGTGATTTATTTACGTATTCACTCTATTTAACCTTAGTGAGTACCTCTTAAATGATCTCTGTGCTTGGGACTGGGGACTCCAATAGAGATCAAATACAATACCACTAATCAAGAAATTTCTAGCCTGTGAGATGTTAAAGGCTGGTAGACAGGCAATTACAGCAAAGTGTGATAAATATCACAATAGGAGTAAACACAGATATAATGAGATCATATAGAAGGGACATCTAATCCAGACTTGGACTATGAAAAAGCAGGTTTCCCAGAAAATGTGACTTACTAAACTGAGACGCGAAGGATGGGTTGGACAATCAAAAATGGAAGAGGAAGTAATTTCAGACATTAGAAACAGCACATGTCAAACTCGGCCTGCTTTACCTTTACCTCATAAATTTCCAAATCAAAGAGTACTAAGGAGAGCTTCCAGGCAAAGAGAGCAATTGAAAACATGCTTTTACCTCTGCTCCTTCCTGTAACCCCACTTAAGTGATAATTAAGGATTAAAAAAGAGAATACAGGACAGAAAGGGAAGACAGCACCAAATCTTCGAAGCTTAGAAAGCAGGTAGGTGGTCAAGTGGTAACATTTGGACAACCAGAGAAAGCCAAAACCTACGCTGGCAGTGGGGGAAGAATTTAAAGCAAGCCATC
>NW_007726473.1:22021-22843 GCF_000696425.1 Galeopterus variegatus
AATCTTTGAGGGCAGCCCTTCTTCAGTGCCTGGTTGATGTATGTATGAAGGACTGGCCCCTGGCCTCAAGGTAGGACAATTCCGAAAGCCATGCCTGTACAGCAAGAAACAAAAAAATGTAACCTTTTAAAAGAAAAGATAACCATTTACAACAATGACAAATATTTAGTACCAATGGTGAATCTTTAAAAAGATATGCAAGCCTTTTCTGGAAAAAAAAATAAAATATTGAAAGATATTTAAAAAGACTTAAGTAAATGGAAGTATATATCACATCCTTGGATCTGAAGATTAAGTATCTTAAAGATGTTCATTCTTCTCATTGATCTTAAATATTCACTGCAATTCCGATCAAAACACTACAGGGCTGTTTGTGGAGCTTGACAAGCCCATCTGAAAACTTATGTGAAAGAGGAAACAAATGAGAACGGCCCAGATATACTGTGTAAGAACAATGTGGAGCGCTTGCCTTATCAAACAACATGACAATAGAAAGCTCTCGTAATTAAGATAGTAGGGTATTGGCGAAGGGATACATATAAAAAGCAATAGAATCATATAGAGAACCCAAAAATAAACCTATGCAAATAAACATGATTTATGACAAGGCAGACATTACAAATCAGTGGGGGAACAATAGGTATGGCAGCTACAGGCATGCACCACTCAGATCTTTGCACCCTGGGAGAGAAAGAATCTGTAATAAATTACACAGAAAACTAAACAGAAAATTATAAATTTTAATGATAGCCAAAAGAAATAATAAATATTTATAATATACTAGATGACAACAGCAAAAATCATATTTACATAGTCATAGTA
>NW_007726473.1:23015-25052 GCF_000696425.1 Galeopterus variegatus
TAATGCAAATGTTAAATTTAACCTAACAAGAATTATAATATATTGATAAAGTATTTTATTAGGCTGGGGCAAAGGGAAGTGTAGGGGAAAAGGGTGGAGAATGGTAAAAGAAATACTTTACAGTAGGAAGTTAACAGGTCATACGTGAAATGAATATCAAGAGTGACAATATAAGCATGTTGTTCAAAAATTTGGAGGTAAATACCAAAAGAAAGAAAGCTAAAAATATTGAAAATTATTATCTCTGGGGAGAAGGAATGGTGAGGTATACTGCCAATTATTTCATAAGACTTGAAGTATTTTACTAGGTGTAACTTTGGTAAAATTTATATGTAGAAAAATTGTTAAAAAACAATTTTAAATGTTTTTAATAAAGCAATGAGATTACAATTTGACAATCATGTATGAATATATAGAGTTCTTAGAAATTAGAAAAGACAAACACCACAATTAAGCAAACAGGTGATTCATAAAAGAACTAAAAATATAAATGAGAATGTAAAAACATTTCATCTCAGAGTTAAAGAACTGAGGGGCTGGCTGGTTAGTGCCACTGGTTAGAGTATGGTGTGGATAGCACCAAGATCCGGGGTTTGATCCCTGTACCAGCCACACTGCCCCCCCCAAAAAAGGAATTAAAGTTATAAAAGTTAAGAAAAAAAAAAATAGGACCACATCTAGAAATACACCCAAGAGAACTGAAAATATATAGTCACACAAAAACTTGTACATAAATATTTATAGCAGCATTATTAATAATAGTTAAAAAGAAGAAATAACCCAAATGTTCATCGACTGATGAATGGATAAATAAAATGTGGTATATCCACACATTGGAATATTACTCAGCAATAAAAAAGAATGAAGTTCTGATACATGCTACAACATGGATGAATCTTGAAAACATTACGCTAAGTGAGAGAAGCCAGCCATGAAAGGCCACATATTGTATGATGCCATTTATATGAAATGTTCAGAATATGCAAAGCCATGGAAGCAGAAATAGATTAGTGGTTGCCAGGGGCTATTGAGGGGGAACTAGGGAATGCCTGCTAATGGTTTTGTATTTGGGGTTAGGAAAACATTCTGTAATCAGATAGTGGTAATGGTCACACAACTCTATGAATGCATTAAAAGCCACTGAATTATATGCTTTATAGGGATGAATGTTATGATATGTGGATTATATCTCACTACAGCTGTTGTAAAAAAATAAAATAAAACCACAAAAGACATTAAAAATACCAAAAAAAAAGGCAATGAGAAGTGTAGGGCAGAAGAAAATAGTAAGATTAAAACAGAAAGAGATCAAAGAAAAGCAAAAAACCGCAATTCAAGCAAATGTATTTCATGGTTAAATAAATGAGTGATGGAATTATAAAGAATCTCGCTCATGGGGTCACACACTGAAGTTCATGTCTCCATTAGAAGCACAGTCAGAATAAGGGTTATGTTTCATCTTGGTTTTTTTTTATTTGCAGTTGGTCAGTACAGGGATCAAACCTTGGAACTTGGTGTTATCAGCACCACGCTCTAACCAACTGAGCTAACTGGCCGGCCCTGGGGTCATATTCTCTTTGATGTGCATTTCTGTACTACAATAAAACCAAAGATCAGTGATCACAGACCACCATAACAGATATAATAATAATGAAAAAGTCTGAAATATTGCGAGAATTACCAAAATGTTACACGGAGACACAAAGTGAGCACATGCTGTTGGAAAAATGGCGCCGATAGACTTGCTCGATGGAGGGTTGCCACAAACCTTCAATTTGTAAAAAACACAATATCTGTGAAATGCTATAAAGCAAAGTGCAATAAGACGAGGTATGCCTGTATACCAAAGAATCTATTTTACATACAGATTACCACCAAAAAAAAGTTTAAATAGCTCAGGATAGTGGCTGTATATATTCATACACACACACACACACACACACACACACGCACATATTTTAAGGGCTAGGGATTATTATAAAAACCTATCACAGAATCTACTTTATCATAATAGAGAAGCAGGATTGTTTTCTCCTT
>NW_007726473.1:25634-26386 GCF_000696425.1 Galeopterus variegatus
TATAAAAACCTATCACAGAATCTACTTTATCATAATAGAGAAGCAGGATTGTTTTCTCCTTGGCTTGAGAAAAAACAAAGAATAAATTGGATTTTAAAAAAAGAAACTATGAAAGCCACAGACTTAGCAAGCAGATACCTTATTTCTAGGAAAATCTAGCTGATCTACCCTAATGCAGAATATCTCATTGTTTTTTATTTAGATTGCTTTCCAAATGTACATACTACTTGAAGTGAGGAAGGTTTTCAAATGACTTTTTGCCAAATGGATTGGGAAGGCAAAAATAACATCAAAGGCCTAGAGATACTATCAGAACATTACAAGAAAAGACTTGGAAGGTGTGCATCACTAGGAAGCCAAGAGGACCTTTAATCCAAATAAATCATGAGCCAAAAGTATCACTTTAAATGGGAGAGAATGAAATCAGCCTTTTCCATAAAGCCAACTCATCGCCTTCCAGTCTATTTTCATGAAAAACTGGCTAGAAATTACATGGAATTTCATTGACGAGGTTTTTTAATCATTTTTTAGCCAGTTTTATACACCATATATAAACAAAAGATAATCTCTTCCCAGAAACATCTGCTTGAGTATTTATCCTGCATAGTACTCGCATGGACACAGTCCCTCTCAGTCAAATCAATTCATAAATAGGTTGTATAACTTTTAAATAATTCATATAACTTCATCTTTCAGCATGGGTACCTAAAGAAACATCAAATAAAACACAAACACTTTAAAAACTTTTTGAA
>NW_007726473.1:27592-31908 GCF_000696425.1 Galeopterus variegatus
TTCAGCATGGGTACCTAAAGAAACATCAAATAAAACACAAACACTTTAAAAACTTTTTGAAGAAAAATTTTTTTAAAAAATGAACCATACTGAGGAACACGTATTCAAGCACTGTATTTGGAAGGCAGGAGTGTGTGTAACCCGTCTCACCCTAACACATCTGTCTTCTATGTGTATTTTTTTATTGTTATGAGCCAGAAACTCTATAGCAATATTGAAACTGATATATTATGTCCACACTCTTGTTAAAATAATCTTAAAATAATTTTAAATGTTTCTCTTCAGGTGTACTATTTTGAGAATTTCTCACTTTCAAAAAGAATGATCATTTTTATGTCCTACAAATTCCCAAATGCATTCAATTTTAAGGTAAAATTCAAACTTCTTATTAACTAATTATTTTGATATGCCTTTTTATTATTTATTTATTTGTTTGTTTGTTTTGGCTGCTGGCTAGTGTGGGGATCCAAACCCTTGACCTTGGTGTTGTCAGCACCACACTCTACCATGTGAGCTAAACATCCAGCCCCTTATGACCTTGTTTTTAGATTAAGACAATCAAATAAAGATAAGCTAAGTGACAGTTGATTTAATATACATGCCCCAACAATAGATTTTCCTATAAAAGGAAAAGTAAGGAAGCTCCAACTAAATCTTCAGCTTTTATTGAGGACTCATTTTATGTCAGGACTTCATAAATTAAGGCACTCTAGATAATTTTTTATAAGTAAACAGTGGTGTGCATTTATGAGCAGCTTTTGAACAAGTTACATTAATAATAATAATAATAATAATAATAACCACAATTGGTTGAGTACTTACCATATACCAGTCACTCTGCTAGGCACAGTACATGATAATCCATTTAATGCTCCCAAGGCCTTATAATGTAGATAAAATATTTTCACTTTTAACATGAGAACAGTGAAGCATACAGAGGTTAAGAAATTTGCCCAAAGCTACACAGAAAGTATGACAAGCTGGAATTCTAAACCAGGAGATGGGACACCAGAACACACACTCTTAACCACTTAGTGCTACTTCTTGAAATTCAGAATGAATTTTCCTTTGGAACCATATTGTAATTTAATCAGTTTCACAAGACAGTCTATAAAAGCCTGGAAACATGTCTAGACGATAGACTATACATACCCAACTGAATAGTAATGACTGCCAATTCAGGCACAGAAGGAATTGGTAGCATAAGGGTTGTTTTATTTCTATTTTTAGTAATGGTCATTACCTTTAAAAAGGTTTTCAAATATTTTAAAGCCAAAGAACCCTCTTAGAAAGTGGAATCTTACTCAGCACTTCAATTTCTAAAACAGATAAGAGTAGAACTGCTCTAATTGAAGTGGAAAAGGAAAAGCCATAATCTCCTTCTTCCATTCCCCAAAATAGATCCTGAAACACTTCCAAAAAAAACTCTGTGTTCCAAGGAAGACAGCCTGAAAACCACTGAAATAGACAGAAGGATTACCATAGACCCAGTGGATCTTACTTTCCAGAAATCATTGGACAAAGTATTTTATGATGTCCTTGTAGACAAAATAGATAAATATGGGTTGGAGGATAGTACAGTTATGTGTACCAATAGATCTGTCCATCTAATGGAAGGTTTTTAGTGTCATGCCAGAGGACATTGTATCTGGTCCTATCCCATTCAACATTTTTCATTGATTATTTGGATGAAGTCATAGAAAGCATGCCTATGAAACAAAATCCAAAACAGTTGAAAACTATCAACAGAGGTAATCAAGGAAAGAGTAAGCTGCAAGCAGTTCAGGAATACACATTTTTAAATGCTGAGTATTTTCCACAGAAATCCTTTATGGTGAGACCTAGTGTGCAGGAGTAGAGCCTTGAAGGATGCAAGGCTTTCAAGACTTCATCTTAAATTTAATGAACCTGAAATTTAACTCACCTGTGTCCTTGCACACTTAACCTTCCAAGTATGAATTCCCCACTCACCAGGCTGCAGTAACAGATTGCTCAGAAAACCATAAGGAATGCCAAAATCAGAGGAACAGAAAACTAAATTTCAAGAAGCCAAAGTGAACTCCAAATTAAATGGCCTAGAAACACATATTAACACCAGTGTAAGGAGCCAAGATGAATGCAAAAACAGGGAAGCAGGTAACAACTGATCCATGGATTACAAGGAGAGTTTTGGGTCAGATCTTGTTCTTTTGTTTTCGCTTATATAAACTGGCCAGGATATGGCGCATGGGCAGATCAGCCAAGTTTAAAGGTCAACAATTGAAATAGACACAATTTACAATGCTCTTCAAGGTAGAGTAGAATCAGTATTTTCATGGTTAACCCAATGGGAAGTTATAATAAGTTGTAGACTGTTCTTGAAGTGAATACACATTCACATGACTTCTCTTTCAATCCCCAAGCATTCTTCCAAATACATTAAGTACTTGAACTGATGTTGGCATCCAAAACAACACTCTGTATTCAGTTCTCTATCTCAGATTAACAGAGCCAGATGTGAGGGTAGATGGCATGGTTTTAGCTGGCCAGGTGAAGCAAGGAAGTGGTGGAAGATGAGGACATAACCATGGAAGACAGTAATTATAGTGGGAACTTCAAAGCATTAGTGAATTCCACAAAGATGAAAAACCCAATATCCAGTTGTTGCTGTCTTTGTTGTCGTTGATTTTACGGGAAGGCAACGCATACATGTTGGAAGGAAGGATGAATGGTGTCTCCCTCAATGCCCAGTAACAAAAGGGCTATCCTTCACACTACTAGTAATACCCACATCACAGTATTTTTGAGAGAAGTAAGTGAATATCCATGGAAATGTTTAGAACAATCCTAGGTAAAACTGTAAATGCTCAAAAATATTAGCTAGGGGCTGGCTGGTTAGCTCAGTTGGTTAGGGTGCAGCCTTGTAACACTAAGATCAAGTGTTCGGTTCCTAGTACCAGCCAGTTGCCAAAAAACCAAAAAACAAAATTCAAAAGTATTTTATTATTATACTATCATCATTATCAAGATCATTACCCTGGCATTATCATCCTGGCACCTATCAGTCCTCTTGAGTAGTCTATAAACCTTCCAGGTCTGCTGCAGGCCTGCTATTGAGGTGGTGGTAGAGATACATCATGGTACCATGAAGTGGGAGTATTTCAGCCCAGATCCAGTGTAAGGGCAAGTCTAGGTCTAGAGAGTATATAAATGCCAGCTTAAAAATTGATTTCAAACTGCCTAAGGTGTGTCTTCTATTAATTGCTCTCTCTGGACCAAATGGGTGTTGACGCTTCCTGTAGGGCTAGTCTCTGGGGAGTTCGTCTAATTAAGGAAGAATAACTAAGAGCAGATAATGATCTAGAATGTCCATTAAACTTGTTTCTCAATAATGGTGGCCCAAAACAACACTAGGGAGGTAGAGTGTCTGATGAAATCTCTACAAGTTTGCAACTATGCAAGTATGAAGAAGCTTGGTTTTGGACTTGGATAGAGCATATACAGCTCAGACCCCAACCACCAGCTCTCTTTAGAAATGACCCCAATATAGGGCATCTCTTTCACCTCTCGGAAAGAATCTGAAAATATCCCATTAAGTAATCTTTGTTAGGATTCAAGGTCATGTGGGATGGGAAGCTGAGTTGGAGAGGAAGGTTGTATGACAGTTTGTGGGGATTGTAGCTTTCTACTGGCAGAATTCAGAGATAAAAGAAGTGTGGGGTATAGGTTTCCAGGCAGGGGAGATTAAGAGCTACAGAGAAATGTGTGTAACATATGAGGAAAACTATCAGTCCTCAGAATCCAATTCCATATTTAACTTACAGGGACAATTTTACAGATCACCATGGCCCTTAACAGAAAGTATCCATCAGCAAAGGCCACCTCTTCTAGAGCAGATTTGGGTTTAATGAGCAGCTGAACCAGGACTTACAGTGTAGCCTAGTCTTTTTTCTTATTTATGTATGTGTTTTACAAATAATGGGATCACTCTAACATATTTTTCTTAGCTTCTTTCTCTTGACTGACAGTATATCAAGAAGCTCTTTCCATATCACTAGCATCTCATCAAAAGTTTCATTCATTCAGCAAATATTTATAAGCACATAACATGTGTCAGATGCTGTCCTAGGTGCCAAAGGTTAGGTTCCCAGTCTCAAGGAGATTTCAGTCTGGTGGGGAAGAAAAAAAATAAATCATAAACAGAATGAAAGTTCCAGGACTGATAGGTGCTATGCAAAGAATTAAAATTGGGCGATGTGATTGAGTTCTGAGACTACTTTCAATTGGATGGTCAGAGAAGGCCTTACTTAGCAGGCAATATTAAGCTAAGATCAGAA
>NW_007726473.1:32826-33654 GCF_000696425.1 Galeopterus variegatus
AATGAGGAGTGTCAGCCATGCAAAGACTGGGATAAGAGCATTCCAGCCAGGTGGAAAGCCAGTGCAAAGATCTAAGGCAGAAATGAGCTCAGCTCATACAAGAAACAGTGAGAAACCCACAGTGACCAAATATGCTGGGGGAGGGAGATAAGATCACAGAGGTTAGGAGGTCTGGATCACCCCACATGGGTGAGAGGAGTTTGGAGTTTTATTCCAAATGTGAAGGGACACCATTGGAGGCTATTTTATATAAAATGATGTGTTTGTGCTTGTGAGCTTTACTGAGGTATAATTTAACTACAATAAAATTCCCCAATTTTGCCTATAATTTGATTAACTTTAATAAATGCACACAGTCATGCAATCAATACCACAATTATGGCGTAAAACATTTTCATCGCTCCAAAAAGTTTCTTCCTGCCTCTTTGCAGTCAATCCTCTCTTTCCTAACAATTTGCTATCACTAGAATTTTTACTTTTCTAGAATTCATATCAATGAACTCATGAGTCAAGATAGCTATATCATTTGCAGGCCTAGTGTAAAATAAAAATGTGGGGCCCTTTGTTAAAAATTTATTAAGAATTTCAGGGCAGCAAAAGTAGAGCATTAAATCAAGTATAGAGCCTTTCTGAGCACAGGGCCTTATGTGACGGCACAGGGCGCATGCCCATGAAGCCAGCCCTGCATGCAATATGTAGTTTTATTGTGTCTGGCTTCTTTCACTTAGCATGGAGATTCACCCATGTTGTTGCGTGTATCTGTAATTTGTAGCTTTTTTTTGCTAAGTAATATTCCACTGTATGAATGCACCACATTTTATCTATCTA
>NW_007726473.1:38668-42875 GCF_000696425.1 Galeopterus variegatus
GCGCTGTCTCCTGGCAGGCCGCTCAGACCCGTCGCCATCTTTCCTTGGAAACCGGCTGATTGCATGATGCCTTTTGAAGAGAAGTTTTTAATTTTGATTAAGTCCAATTTATTGACATTTTTCTTTTATGGCTCAACACATTTTGTGTCTTATCCAAGAAATCTTTACCTAACCCAAGGTAACTAAGATTTTCTCCAATGTTTTCTCTCAGAAGTTTCATAATTTGGGGTTTTACATTTAAGTTTATGGCCCATTTTGAGTATAAGTCAAAGTAAGTTATTTATTTTGCACACAACTATCCAATTGTTTCAGATCCAGTTGTTGAAAAGGTCATCCTTTCTCCATTGAATTTCCTATGCAGGTACATTGAGGTCTATGATTTATTAAAGAGCTTTAACCAGAGAAGTGAGAAGATTTTTCAGCAAGATTGTGCAGCTGCTATGAGGAGAATGGATTATAATGAAGCAAAAGTAGATGAGAGATCATTTAGGAGACTATTTATAGTTAAGGTGAGAAATGATGGAAACTTGGACTGGTTTTAAGCAGAGGAATGATAAGGTCTCATTGTAGTTTTAATTGGCATTTCCCTAATGACTAATGATGCTGAGCATTTTTCATGTGCTTATTTGCCATCCATTTATCATCTTTGGTGAAGTATCTATTCAAACCATTTGCCCTCTCCAAACCCTCCCTTTTTTTTTTACATTTAGATCTAATACCCACTGGAGGATTTTAAGCGAAGGAGTGACAAGATCTCATTCTGGTTTTGTTGTTTTAATTGGCATTTCCAGAATGTCTAATGATGTTGAGCTCTTTCATGTGCTTCTTTTCCATTTTACATCTTTTGTGAAGCGTTTATTCAAATCATGCTTCTATTTTTTTTTTTTAACATTTATTTCTATGAGTCATTGGAGGGTTTTAAGCAGAAGAGTGACAAGATCTTTTAACAAGATTATGCATCTGCTATGAGAATGAATTATAATGAAGCAAAATTGAAATCAGAGAGATCGGGGCCGGCCCGGTGGCGCACGGGGAGTTGGCCCGGTGGCGCACTGCTATAGTGCGCCGCTTGGGAGCGCAGCAGCGCTCCCACCGAGGGTTCGGATCCCACATACAGACCGGTTCCCGCTCACTGGCTGAGCGAGGTGCGGGTGCAGCACTGAGGGTTGCGGTCCCGTTGCCGGTCCCGGTCCGGTGCAGGTGCGACACTGAGGGTTGCGATTCATTGCCGGACACGAAAAAAGACAAAAATAAAAAAAAGAAATCAGAGAGATCAATTAGAAAATTGTTTATAGTTCAAGAGAGAAATGGAGGCTTGTCCTAGAGTGAGAGAGGGAGAGATGAAGAGAAATGGACAGATTTGGAATATGTTCCAGAGGTTGAGTTGATAAAAGCTGTAGAGGGTAAGGGAAAGATGGGAATTTAGGGTAATTCTAATATTTTGGGTTCAAACAATAAAGACAGAGGTCTGTTGACTAGAATGGAAAAAACTAGAAAGTGGTGGGAGAAGCAAGACTGTTTTGGCCATGTTGAAGTAGGTGCTGCTTAGACACCATGCAAGATGTTAAGGAGGCACTTGGAGATACAAGTCTGGGGTTTCAGAGACAGATCAAAGCCAGAGATTTTAAAAATTGGCATATAGATGATATTTATATTTTTCTAGTAATTGTTCGGTTTCATTATTTATGTGTATGTCTTTAATCCACCTGGAAATTTTAAACAGTGTGTGGTAGAAATTTGATTTTTCCCATATGGGTAACCATTTGCCTCAGTGCAGTTCTGATCATTTTATTCCCTTAATTAAATACCATCAGTACTCTCCCTACCCTCCTACCATTCACCTCCAGAATAATGTCCAGATTTCCTGTCCTGGCATTCAAAGCACTCAATGGCCTAGTCCTAATTTCCTTCCTACTCTATTTCATTGACTCTATGAATCTCCTATTGGTTTTCAAACTGTACTCAGATGAGCCCTAGGGTAGTAAAGCCTTTCTGAGCCATCTTGGCATGAAATAAGGGAGCAAACAGTCAAGGACTCTAGCACTCACCCCCACTTCAAACATGAGAAAACACTCTTTTCACCTGATTTACATGTTGATGCTTCCAAACAAGAATTTTATGAAGAGATCCAGTTGCTTTAAAAAAAAAAAAAAAAAAAAAAAACCACATCCTTAGACCAATTCATCTTCCTATGCAAATTTCACAATGCCTGCTTGTCACAGTTCAGGTTCCATGGTAAACAGACTTTGAGACAGAGATCTGTGCCCAAGAGGTTTATCAAGGCATTGCTCTCCTGTAAAGGAATGAAAAGTGGGATTAAGTAGAGGGAGATGCCGGAGCTATGAAGCAGTTCCAACAGATTCCAGCGAATCCTAGATTTACCAACTCGAGGCCAGGGGGCAGCGTTGCACAGTCACTGTAGTGTAAACTTGTGTGAAGTTGCTCCCTTTGTTTGTGGGCAGTTTCTGCCAAGGGACTCAGCCACAGACCACAGTTCCATCACTTGGGGGAGTGAGTGCCTCAGTTCTGAAGGGGGTTCTTGTTGGCACACGACAGCGTCTACTCTACTTCTCTGCATTTGCTCAGGCTATTTATTTTGTCAAGGACATTTCTCACCACCTCCACATCCTACCCACCCATTAAGCCCAGCTCAAATAGTACATCCTTCATTAAACAGTCCTTGATTCTTGTCATTGTAAGTAATATTCTTCTCCTCTAAATTTCAAGCACTTTACCTATATTCCTCTTACGGCACTATGGCACTTTTCTTGTTCTACCTTCCACTAGAGCTATTTTCCACTTCAATGAGAACTTTCAATGATCCAGACAGCAAACTAGGACCTGAGGATACAAACACATATAGGCCTCTCCATGCTTTAAACAAATAATTGGAAGTTAAAGAGTTCACAGTAGTAGAAGAGCATGTAGGATGAGAATTTAATTCAAATGAGGGTGTCTGGGAATGACTCTCTAAAGAAGTGATATGAAACACAGACCAAAAAGATAAGTAGAGAGTAGCTGGGGATAAGGAGTGGGGTATATTCAAGAAAGAGAGAGTAGCAAATGCTGAAGTTGGCATTTATTCAACAAATATATGTATTGATCAGACATCATCCAAAGTGCTGAGGCTCTATCAACTAAACAAAAACAGAAGAAAAGTCCTTCCCTTATGGAGCTTCCATTCTAGAAAACAAAAGAACCCAGTAGAACTAGAGTTTAGAGAATAAGGGAGAGAGTGGTGCTAGATGGGGCTGACGAGGTAGGTAGAGGCCAAACCACTAATGGCCTGGTAAGGATTTGAGGATTTTAATACCACAGGACATAATCAGGCTGTTTTTTAAACGATCACTCTGGCTGTAGTGTACACATGTCCTGTCTCCCCTTCTATAGTCTAAGTTTTTAGAAGACTGCTCTGTAACTAATTTATCTTCCAGCAGATAAGGCCCTTTTCAAATAAAGGGAACACAAAAAATAATAACAATAGCTTATGTATGTGTGCTTTCTATGTGCTGGAGACTGGTCTAAGCACAGTTCCATGTATCAGGTCATCAATCCTCACAACCCATAATCTCAGTTGGCTGGCTGAATGAGAGGAGGTATGTTTATTTGGAGCATAGGAACCTGGACACACCTGAGAGTCCACAGATTTACTCTGTGTGTAGGGTAGGGGTAGAGGATGGGAGCAGTGGATGAGGAAAAAAAAAAAATTGAAAGCTACATGTACAGCTCCATATGCCTTTGCACCTTATTCAAACCAAACTATTTAAAACATTCACACTGAGCTACAAAGCTAAGTACATGGACATAAAAACTGTGATTTTGGTGTGTGGGGAGCCCAGATTCCAGTATCCCTGATGATCACCAGGGCAAGAAGGGACAAGGAGGGACAGAGGGAGGTGGGAGTGAGCTTGTATTAAAGGGTTTTGTATAATAATAAGAAAAAAAAAAAAAAAAAAAGCCTGTGTGATCCTATAGCCTAAAAAGATCCATGTACACATTTGCACAACTTTATAACCCTCATCCTACCGTCTGTATTGATAATTACTCATGATGAGCCTGGTTTAGCTAAATCACTGTGCTTTCTGAGGAGATGTTTATTACAAATCATAAGTCTCTTAAGGCATCAACAAAAGCCCATCCCTCTTGAAAAAAAATTTTTTAAATCTCAAGAATTTGTTATCTGCAATCTACAAAGAGACCTGTCTGA